>NC_057807.1:547985914-547987714 GCF_018294505.1 Triticum aestivum
AGGGGTCGAGGGTCATCGAGGGGTCGAGGGTCGTCGAGAGCCAAGGGTCGAGGGGTCATCGAGGGGTCGAGGGTCAAGGGTCGTCGAGGGGTCGAGGGGTCGAGGGTCGAGGGTCTCCGTTTAACAAGAATGCCCCCATTATGGATGTGCACAAGTTGATCCATTTTTTTTCTAATCTCATCTATGGCTACATCATTTGATGGAAGTAACAGGCGTATGATGCTACGAAACTCTTCAAAGTTGTTTTGGAACGGAGTTCCGGATAGGATGATTCACTTTTTGGTATGGATTTCAGCAAAGGCCTTCCAAATAGCAATATTCAGAAGGCTCTTGCTGAACTTCGTACCAAAAAGCGAATTATCCTATTCGGGACTCCGTTCCAAAACAATTTTGGAGAGCTTCGTACCGTTATGAGACTGTTACTTTCGGCAAATGATGAAGCAATGGTTTTCTTGAGATCAGGAAAAATATGGACCATTTTCTGCACATCCAGAATGGCGCCATCTTGTTAAATCCCTTAAAGGTTAAGAGAATCCGAGCGGTCGAGGATCGGAACTAGCTAGGGTAGGGGGTTAAGGGTCACCGAGAGGATAAGGGTCGAGGGTCATCGAGGGGTCGAGGGTCGAGGATGGCCGAGAGGTTGGTAGGGGGATGTCGATCAACTCCCTCTCGCTCGACCAACTCTTGAGGACACCCAATCCATAGAAAAAAACGTTGTCGATCTCGTACCCCCTCCCGCCCCTACCCGACAAACTCTCTCGAGATTTATAAGAGATTTATCAAGAATGCCCCCATTATGGATGTGCATAATTAAGTTGATCCCTATTTTTTCCTGATTTCATCTACCATTCTATATGTGCACGTTCTCTTGTGTCAAAGTATTGAATCCTTTGACACTAGACAACATGACATATAGAAGCGTAGATGAGATCAGGAAAAAATAGGGACCAATTTTTTCTGCACATCCAGATTGAAGATCGCCGAATTGAAGAAAAGACAAATAGGTGATATTGGGTTTATTAACACAAATCTCATGGATGAATAAAATGTTAAACATGATGCCAAATAAACTGAGGTCAACTTGCTTGCATCGTTACTTCAAAATCAAAACAAAGATACAATACTCTTTCCTTACGAATATAGGCGAGTGTTACTGTCTTGTGCATATTCAGTTTCCCTTATTACTCGAGGTTATAGTAATGTAATTGATGAGTTACGCATGCGTCCGCAGCTTCCACTTTATTCTGCTAGAGATTAAGCTTGAGCAGGGACTAGTAACCGTCATAGGCTCGAAACGAAAAAAATCCCGAGGAGTATGCGACCATGACTAAAATGCTCGAGAAGTAAGTTCAATCGATCATTATCGCACCATATCGGCAACTTTGTTCATTTCCTGATATCAAGTAATTGTTTTCTTTGTCTGGCAGGGTTTGGAAAAAGTTCATCGCACAAGCTCCGGGACTGTCCGGGGAGCTGCGATTTTACCACCCGAAAGTAAGTACTACTAGCTAGTTCAGCGCATCTCCCATTGATTCTAGCTAGTTTCATCAATATCATTTAGCATGCTTGCTTATTAGTTGGATTGACCTCTATTTCTTGTAAAGTGGTTGTGGCAGGAACCCGGGAATGATTTCTGTGGATACTACATTTGCGAGTCCATCCGCCACACGACCTATGAGCGGGGCTACTTAAAAAACAATATGAAGTGCGTAAGCAATAATATTCATAATTTTATTTTATTACCATCATTTGTGTTGAGTTTCACACACACACACACACACACACACACACACACACACA
>NC_057807.1:547988144-547989457 GCF_018294505.1 Triticum aestivum
ACTCCTACCACAAGATTGCATACGAGCAATTCATGAAGAATTGGCGGGATTCTTTCTTTACCACGTCATCGACAAAGACGGAGAATACCATGTGGAAGTTGAGTTCATATGTTAGGGGATTGTAAGAGATCTTATATTGAATATATGTAGCCAGTAGCGTCGGATAGATATACGAAAACTTGTTGTTCGACCAATCTCTCGGAGAAGGAGAGGTCGATCACTTCTCTCTGTATATGTTCATGACGATCTTTTGTACTAAATGGTTTTCTTCATTTGCTTACTAGCTAGGTAGCATGTCGAGTCCTCTCTATACATATAGTACGTAGTCGACCAAGCACGGAGATAAGAGAGGACACTGCTCTCTATTAGCTAGCTAACACAATATATGAAACCCCTAAATTAACACTACAAACCCCTCAAAAACCACAACCCCCCCTCCCCCCCCCTTTAAAAAAAACCAAAAATCCCAGCCCCTGAACTGCTAACGCGTGGAAGCCTTTTGGTCCCGGTTGGTGGCACCAACCGGGACAAAAGGCCCTCATGCCTGGGCAAACCGCAGCGGCCACGTGGAACCCCATATGTCCCGATTCGTAGGCGAACATGAACTAAAGGTGTTGGACTTTAGTACCGACACTTTAGTCCCGGTTCGGCAACCGGGACAAATGAACCGGGACAAATGAGGCTTTTTCTACTAGTGCACCCATCCCCTAAGCAAGTCTTGATAAAAGGAAGAATCAACATCTCATTAAGTTTTACAAAACCAACAGGCGGCCGCCCTCGCCCCGCCCATTTTCACAATAGCATTAGGACATGAAACGTGACATAATTATCCATTAGAGCACGAATCCCCATAGTCGTCTGATTTGAATCATGAGTTCTCTCTCACTAGTAGAAAAAAGGGCATTAGTTTGAGGGGCACTGCCGGTCGATATTTGTAGCAGCGCGGGTAACACCAAGTGCGCTACTGCTAAACGCTTGTCAGTAACGGGTTTTACACACCCGCGCTACTGCTAATTAGCAGCAACGCTTCTTTTTGAGCCGCGCTGCTGCTAAGATTCTGTGTTAGGGTTTTCCCTAGTAGTGGTAGCAGGCCACAAAGACGATTATGTCCCCAAGTTACAAAGCCGTCTATTATATTCAGCAGAGCTGATTATTTCTGTTGTTTCGACGGTTAGAAATTTGAAACAGCTTGTAGTAAAAATCGGAGGTGATTACATTTTTCAAAATGCATGTAGTTCGTAAGTATTGAAAGCAGTTTTTGTCTTTCAAACCGCCTACAGTGTTTCCCCCACATATGTATATATATTTAGCCC
>NC_057807.1:547989849-547991461 GCF_018294505.1 Triticum aestivum
CGCCATTGACATTCTATACTCCTATACGAAGAGACATGGATTATGCCAAGGGCATATCTTGAGGACGACCACACGTGGAGGAGTCACTCGCCATTGCCCCCTTGCCTGCATTGCCAGATCAACTCACGAGTTATCATGTGCCATTTGTAGCAAGGCTTATCGATGAACATTACTCTCGTTTTGCTTTGGAGACTTGTGGTGTTCCAAGATTGTTTTATGCTCCATCTTATTAGGGTGGTTTTATAGTCAGGTGCTATGATATAGATAATGGTTGTTTAGTGGTTCTGTTTGGTAGCATACTAGTTGGGAGTGTGACGAAAAGTGTTTGTGCTTTGCTAGGATCGTTGGTTGTTCAAGATATTCGGCGTTGGTCATCATGTACATGGTGAACTAAATTCCAGTGGCCCCAGAATCTAAACCACATGTGTTGGAACAATATATGGTAGTATCTGAAGGAATACGTCTTCTTGTGATCATTAGCATTAAGAAACAAGTAATACATGTGTGTTTTCCTTGGGAATTAGGTCATGCATGTTAATTGCAAGTTAAATCTTTTGTGTTAATTTATCTGTGATCGTGAATGGTCTGTGTGTTGGACGCTTAAAGATGACATATATAGTACATGCTTAACATTTTTGTTAAAAGATCTCGTCACAGTAAATTCAGTTCAAAAGTTTTTCTCTTTCTGTAAGTTATTTTGTCACAAACTTTATATATTCTATTATTTTTATAATATAAACCAAAAATTCTCGTCCCAGCCCATGCACACCTCACACCCAATGCTCCTCCGCACCTCCACCGCGTTTGGGGTTCCAAATGCTAAAAATAATAATCTAAGCACTCCTTAACAGATTTCCTTCATAAATTGATCCAAGGAGGGGGGGGGCATAGCCCCCCGACAATGCACATAGCTTCGCCTCTGCCCTTGTTACACGTGCTCCTCGCGCAGCTCGTGAGTGTGCCACTCACCTTCCTTTGCTTCATGCTGAAGGAAGAGATGTCGGCAGCTAGAGGAGTAGAACGCCGAGAGGGATGCCACACCCTATTCGCTGTTGTATAGATGAGGATGATGTCTGATGAACGCTTTTGGCTCATGATGGCCTACCACATCATATACGTCCTCATCATGTAGGTGTTCAACATTCCTCCCGGGTTCCTCTGCCTCAAGCTAAAGGACAAGGTATGCCATTTGGAGGTGCGGATGGCCGAGCAGGAGAACCGCACCCAACAGCTACAGGCCCAGCAGGGGCTGCCCTGCAGGCCTACCGGGTGTAGGCATGGGGAGCTGCTGCCTTCGCCGGTAAGTTCCAAATCCCTCCAAAGTGGGCCCCACTTACAACCGGTTTTGATGGCGGTCCAATCACTAGTAGAAAAAGGGCCTACAGTCCCGGTTGGTGAGGGCCTTTAGTCCTGGTTCATGAACCGGGACTAAAGGGTCGGTACTAATGCCCTGACCCTTTAGTCCCGGTTCAATCCAGAATCGGGACAGATGGGCCTCCACGTGGCCTGTCCGCTGAGCCCAGGCAGGAGGGCCTTTGGTCCCGGTTGGTGGCACCAACCGGGACCAATAGGCATCTACGCGTCAGCATTTCTGTGGCTGGAGTTTTTGTTT
>NC_057807.1:547991686-547997278 GCF_018294505.1 Triticum aestivum
TTTAGGTGTTTCATATATTGTGCTATAGCTAGCTAATTAATAGAGAGAAGTGTCCTCTCTTTTGTCCGTGCTTGGTCGACGCTACGTACCATACATACGTATAGAGAGGACTAGCTAGACACGCTAGCTAGCTAGTAAGCAAACAGAAGATCGTCATGAACATATATGCATATAGAGAGAAGTGATATCGATCACCTCTCCTTCTCCGAGAGATTGGTCGAACAACAAGTTCTCGTATATCTATCCGACACTACCGGCTACATATATACAATAATTATCTTTTACAAATATATAATCTCCTAAAATACGGACGCGTGGTCCACATAGTATTCTCCGTCTTCAGCGATCACGTGGTCAAGAAAGAATGCCGCCAATTCCTCTTGAATTGCTCGCATGCGATCTGGTGCTAGGAGTTCATCCCGCATCCGAAACATCTAATTTTAAGAAGGGGGTCAATACATATATATATATATGAATGAATGAAACTCAACACAAATGATGGTAATAAAATAAAATTGTGAATATTGTTATTTACGCACTTCATATTGTTTGTCGGAGTAGCCCCGCTCACAGGTCGTGTGGCGGATGGACTCGCAAATGTAGTATCCACATAAATCATTCCCTTGTTCCTGCCACAACCACTTTACAAGAAATAGAGGTCAATCAAACTGATAATTAGCAAGCATGCTAAATGGTATTGATGAAACTAGCGCTTGAATCACTAGGAGATGCCTGGAATATGCTTCTATATAGTACTTACTTTCGGGTGCCTAAATTGCAGCTTCTTCGGTAGTCCCGGAGCTTTTTTGGTGAATTTTCTCCAAGCCCTGCCATACAAAGAAAACAATTACTTGATATCAGAAATGAACAAAGTTGCTGATATGGTGGATAATGATCGATTTAACTTACTTCTCGAGCATTTCAGTCATGTCCGCATACTCCTTGGGATCTTTTCGCTTGGAGTCTAAGACAGTTACTACTCCCTTCTCAAGCTTAATCTCTAGGAGAATATAGTGGTAGCTGCGCACACATGCATAACTCATCAATATTACATTACTATAACCTGGACTAATAAGGAAACCGAATATGCCACAAGACAGTAACACTCACTTGAAGTTGTAAGGAAAGAGTATTATATCTTTGTGTTCATTTATTTCCAACGATCGTAGCAAGTTGGCCTCAGTTTCTTGGGCACGATATTGAACCTCAGTTGCATCTGTGAGATACGTGTTAATGAACCCAATATCTCCCACTTGTCTTTTCTTCAATTCGGCGATCTTCAATCTGCATAATATAGTGAGGATAATTATAAATACATGCAATGAAAGGGCTGAGTTATATAGAGAGACTTAATGACAGAAGTAGTACTACTTACAGATAGTAGGAGGTGACCGTTGCTTTATCGATGGCCAATTGATTGAAAAACTGATAGAACTCCTCAAATGGAATAGGCAACAGTTCAATTCCAAGGAGGTCATGCTCCTTTTTAACTCTCACATACAAAGTACTCCTCCCCTCAGACTCTTTGCAGGTTTTCATGTACCAATCATGCAATCTTCGCATCATCGTTGATAGAGAACTTTCATCTTTGACGAGAGGCTTCCCGTACTCGTATCTTTGTATCTGCACCTCCAAGATATCATAATGTACATCGTCGGGCAGGTAATCTGCAGGATTGCCATAACCGGGCACCATCCTCGGATCGACGATGTCGCTAGCAGGCACCTTGAGCGGAGGGCACGGTTGCTTCACTTGTTCGCCGAGCTGGGCAATTTGTTTCCCAGCTCGTCGTTCTTTCATCCTTTGATCACTTTTAGTACTTCCCGACCTCTCCGCTTCGGCAAATGCCTTTCCAATAATGCGCTCATAGTTGCCTTTCGGTGGAGACTTGGGTGGTTTTGTCAGGGCAGCCAGAGTGCGCTTCGCTTTCACCGGATCTACCTTCTCCTCCGGAGGTGGATGTCTCTTTGCTTTCAACCCTTGAAACCAGTCATCCACTTCGGTCTGCGTGATCTTCGCGTTTTCCTACTCGCTCCTCTCGTACGGTAACTTCTCTGGAGTCTTCAGAGAAGGACCGAATCTGTATCTCCTCCCGCCTTTGGCTGTACTGCTAGACGCCGGCAGAGTAGACGGAGCGGACGTCTTCTTTCCTTGCTTACAAGGTAGAGGAGAAGGACTACGACGCGCCGGAGCAGCCAGAGCGGCGGCGGGTCTCTTCCGCCCTTGCTGACGAGGCGGAGAAGGTGGAGGCTGGCTGCTCAGGCGCGCCGGCGCAGGCGGAGAAGGAGGCGGAGTGCCGCCACGCGCCAGAGAAGGAGCTGACCGAGTGCCCTGATCGTCACTCGCCGGAGGAGGAGGCGGTGGAGGAGGCGGAGTGCCCTGACTCGCCGGAGGAGGAGGAGGAGGCGGAGGCGTCCAGTTCGGAAGGTTGATGAGATCCTTCCGCCATAGGCATGGAGTCTTCAGAGCAGAACCCAGTCGATACTCCCCTTCACCGGTAGGGTGGTCAAGCCGGAGGTCCTCAAATCCCTCCGTTATTTCATCGACCATCACCTTAGCATATCCTTCTGGAATCGGCCGGCAGTGAAAAGTTGAGTCGGGTTTAGTAGGATAAACAGAGCCAACAGCCGCCTTGACCTTCAAATTGCTCCATTGCGCCATAAGGTGGCAATTTTCAGCATCCATGATAGCATCCACGGGATAGCTGGCAGGAGCCGTCAAGGCATGCTCTGGCTGAAGCAGCTCGGTGGAAGCCACGCTGCTTCTCTGCTGAAATGGCGGGGTAGCTTCGGGTGAAGCTTCGGCAGGTCGTTTGCTGCGATCTGCTTCTCGTTCCTCTAGCCCCATTACCCTTTCGTGCAGCGCCTGCAGTTGGCTTTGCTCCAGTTTCCTCCTCCTCTCCTGGGTTTTGTAACCCCCTGCGTCCGGAAATCCAGCCTTCCACGAAACGGAGCCTGGCGTGCCTCGTGTCCGTCCAGGGTGCTCAGGATTGCCGAGGGCCATTGTGAGCTCGTCTTTCTCCCTGTCTGGAACGAACGTCCCTTGCTGCGCTGCTTCGATATATTGCTGAAGCCTCTTGACTGGTATGTCCAATTGTTCGTCCGTCCAAATGCACTTCCCTGTTATAGGGTCCAAGGATCTGCCGGCCCCAAAGAACCAAGTCCGGCAACGTTCTAGCCAGTTCATTGTCTCTGGTTCGATCCCTTTATCAAGCAGATCATTCTCAGCCTTGTCCCACTTAGGCCGGGCTACGAGGTAGCCACCTGACCCCGTGCGATGGTGAAGCTTCTTCTTCTCAGCATTTCTCTTGTTTGTCGCCGACATCTTTTTACTCTTTTCCAATGTCTTGTGGGCCACAAATGCGGGCCAGTCATCTCTGATCTTCTCATATTTGCCCTTGAATTCTGGTGTCTCATTTTTTTCGACATACCTATTGAGGTCTTTCTTCCAATTCCTGAATAGGTCTGTCATCTTCCTCAGAGCAAAAGACTTGATTAATGGCTCTATAACTGGCTTCTCCGGATCATCCTCCGGCGGTAGGGTGAAATTTGACCTCAGCTCAGTCCAAAGATTATTTTTCTGCATATCATTGACATAAGACACCTCAGGGTCTTCGTTCTTAGGCTTATACCATTGCTGGATGCTGATCGGGATCTTGTCCCTGACCAGAACCCCGCACTGAGCAACAAATGCCTTCTTTGTCCGGTAGGGTTCAATCGGTTGGCCGTCGCGCGCGATTTGTATGATCTCAAACTTTTCATCCGAGCTCAACTTTTTCTTTGGGCCTCGTCTCTTTACCGAAGTTGTGCTCGATCCGGAGGGCTAGAAAAAAGAACAAAGACGAGAGTTAATTAATATGTGTACATACCAAAACAATGAATGCATCAATTAGCTAGTCAACACAGGCTTAACTAATATATATACCTGGCCGGACTCGGTTTGGTGATCACCAGAGCCGTCCTCACGGTCTACTTCTTCACCCTCTCCTTCTTGCACCGACATTGGGTCATCGGAGCCATGTAAATCATAGCCAGTTGCTTCTTCACCCTCTCCTTCCAGACCATCGTTGTCGTTGAGAAACATCAACGAGGAGACGGCATCACTTCCTTGTGCGGTTATGTCCCTCAACAACGCTTCTTGTGCTTCGTCTCGGGGGGTGTCCATAGTTTCTACAAATATTTACAACATGGCAATTATTATTCAAACATGACAGATATGGATATATTAGTGGCAAACGTAGAACTAGCTAGCTAATCACAAAAAGGAATCATATTAGTGGCCTCGACGCTGCTTCTCTAGGGTTTGGGGTGGCCTCGACAATGCTTCAAGGGTTAGGGGGTGGCCTCGAGAACACTTCAAGGAGGGGGTAATATCGACCCCCCCCCCACGTGTTGAAGCTATCGGGAGGGGGTCGGCGTTGAACACTACATCTATATCCCACAACTGACATGGGCATCGACGCCCGCGGTAGGGTAGAGGGTCGTGGATTGCCGAGCGGTCGAGGGTCAAGGGGTCGAGGATCGCCGAGGGGTCGGGAGGTTGCCTAGTGTCAAAGGATTCAACAAAACCATGTCTTCATCATTAGGTGAAAGTAACAGGTGCATGATGGTACGAAGCTCTCCAAAGTTATTTTGGAACGGAGTCCCAGATAGGATAATTCGCTTTTTGGTACAAAGTTCAGCAAGAACCTTCCGAATATCGTTATTTGAAAGGCCTTTGCTGAGATTCGTACAAAAAGGCAAATTATCCTATCCGGGACTCCATTCCAGAATAACTTTGGAGGACTTCGTACCATCATGCCATGGTTACTTCCGGCTAATGACGAAGCCATGGATTTCTTCAATACTTTGACACTATAGGAACCCTCGACCCTGAAACCTTCGACCCTTGACCCCTTAACGACCCTCGACCCTGAAACCTTCGACCCTTGACCCCTTAACGACCCTCGACCCTCTACCCTAGTTCCCGACCCTCGACCCCTCGGTGATCCTCGACACCCTCATTATATCGACAACGACGCAACATACATATACATGGGAAAATAATGTTATCGGGGAGGGGGTATCGGTACCCCCCCCCCTCGTGTCAAAGTTTCTTCTTTCTCCTCTATTCCTTTCTTTCTTCTTCTCCTCTTCTTTTTCTTCTTATCCCTCGAGAAAGGAAAATAAGGAAAAAGGAAGAAAAGAGGAAGAAGGAAGAAGGAAGAAGAAGAAGAAAAAGAAGAAGAAGAAAAAAGAGGAGAAGAAGAAAAGAATAGAGGAGAAGAAGAAAAAATAGATTTTTTTTTCTATTTTTTCTTCTTCTCCTCTATTCCTTTCTTCTTCTCCTCTTCTTTTTCTTCTTTTTTCTTCTTCTTATTTATTTCTCCTCTTCTTCCTCTCCCCTCTTCTTCTCCTTTCTTCCTCTTCTTATTTCCTTTTTCCTCTCATTCTTTTTCTTCTTCTTCCTTCTTAAAAATACATGAAGTAGTATTGCCTAATTCATTGTTCATATGAATATACAAACATTTGCATATTTACAATAATTAATATCACCAAAAAAATCTATGAACAGAAAAAAATCCTAATTTTTCTAAAAAACTATCTTTTGCAT
>NC_057807.1:547997459-547997995 GCF_018294505.1 Triticum aestivum
ATTAGTCCCGGGTAGTGGCACCAACCGGGACTAATCCCCCCTTTAGTCCCGGTTGGTGCCACCAACGGGACCAAAGGCCTTGTGCTGCCCCGCGCCGAAAAGTTTAGTCCCACCTTGCTAGTTGAGAGAGCTCGAGAGTGGTTTATAAGCGCTGCTGCGCCCACCCTCTCGAGCTCCTCTCAACTGCAGGCTTTCGGGCCTGACCGTGCAATCTGTGCCTGTGGGCCTACTGGGCTTCCCGCGGGCCTGGATCCTGGCCCATGGTAGGGTTTCTAGTTGTATTCAGGCCGTGGGGGCCCAGTAGGTGGCACTTTTTTTGTTTTTTTGTTTTTTTGTTGCTTTATTTATTTATTTTGTTTCTACTTACAACAAAATACTTATTGTTGCTATTTTTATTTTTATTTTAGTTTTTTGGTTTTGCTTTCTGCATTATTTATTTTTTGTTGTTTTTTGCTTTATTTTTTAATTCTTTTTGCTTTTAGTTTTAGAAAAATTATAAACTTTCTGTTAGTGCCATTAGTTTTCAAATTTGAAAA
>NC_057807.1:548319120-548319819 GCF_018294505.1 Triticum aestivum
TCCCATGTGATATGTGGTCTAGTTGTTAGCAAAATTTACAAACATAAATTTCCGACTTTTTTGCAAAATCTCTCGAGAATTTGTAAAAATGGGCATAACTTTTGCATATGAACTCGGATGAAAAAGTTTTTATATGAAAAATCATCTACTCGAAAAGTTACATCCGAATTTAACCGGGGGAACCCCATTAAACATTTTCAAAATCCTCAAAAACCTAACAGAAAAAAAGATACGGGGCTTTTAAGATCCGGAGAGGCAAAAAAATTCAAACTTACTAATGGCGCACCTGCCCATGGTGCGCCATTACTATCTTCCCGCCTTTAAAATTCAAAATAAATCAAAAAAATAAAAAAAAGTTACTAATGGCGCACCTGCCCGTGGTGCGCCATTAGTATCTTCCCGCCTTCAAAATTCAAAATAAATAAAAAATATATAAAAAAAGTTGCTAATGGCGCACCTGCCCGCGGTGCGCCATTACTATGCCGTATATATGGCTGGGCGTGTCCTCTCCTCCTTACCTCTTCATTCTTCTCCTCCACTCCACCTCTCCTCCACTCCATCTTCCCTTCTCTCCTCCACCATACTACCCTCCTCCTCTCCGGCGACCTCCTCCTCCTCCTCTCCGCGACCTCCTCCTCCCTCCTCTCCTCTCCTCCCCTCCCCTCCCCTCACGGTTTCTCCTCCCTCCTCTCCGGTGAG
>NC_057807.1:548320019-548330478 GCF_018294505.1 Triticum aestivum
CTCTCCGGTGAGCTCCTCCTCCCTCCTCTCTTCCCATCCCCTCATGGTTTCTCCTTCCTCCTCTCCGATGCTCCGGTGAACTCCTCTCCGGCGACCTCGTCCTCCTCTCCGGCGATGTAGGCGAGCGCCTCTGCGGTCACCTCCTCCTCCTCCTCTCCGGCGAACTCCTCTCCGGCGAACTCCTCTCCGGCAAAAGAACACGGCAAAAGAACGTACAAGATCCAAAAACGGGAACAAAATTTGAAATAATATCGTGCAAAAAAAATGAGCAAAAAACGAGCAAAAAATGGGCAAAAAAATCGCGATCGAGATCCAAATTCAAAATTCAAAAATAGCAATGGCGCACGGTGGGGGTTAGACGGTGCGCCACTACTATTTTCCCGCCTTCAAAATTCAAAAATACTAATGGCGCATCGTGGCCTATACTAATGGCGCACCAGTGGCCTATACTAATGGCGCATCGTGGCCTATACTAATGGCGCACCAATAGTGCGCCATTAGTATACCAGATACTAATGGTGCACCAGTGTACTAATGGCGCACTACTGGTGCGCCATTAGTAGGCAAAACTGGTGCGCCATTAGTAGGCCTTTTCCTAGTAGTGTCAGGAGGCCTGTTTCGTTTATCCTTATCAGACGTTTGCAATAAAGTTGTTAATCATATTTGCAACAATAGTGAATCAAAGGTATGGCATTCACGTCTTTGTCATGTTATCTTTGGTTGCATATCGCGACTAGCGAAGTTGAACTTAGTCCCTAGTTTCACTACTGTCAAGGGATCTAAGTGTCAAGTGTGTGTGCAAGCTAAGAAACCTCGTAATTCTCACGTAACTGTGGAGACGAGAAATCTTGCACCACTAGAACTTATACATTCAGATATATGTGAAATGAATGGTGTTTTGACAAAAGGTGGAAAGAAATATTTCATGACGTTAATTGACGACTCCACTAGATACTGCCGTGTGTATCTTCTGAAATCTAAGGATGAGGCTTTGAACTTTTTCAAGATCTATAAAGCTGAAGTGGAAAACCAACTTGATCAGAAAATCAAGAGGCTTAGGTCCGACCGTGGTGGAGAGTATTTTTCCAATGAATTTGATGCTTTTTGTGCGGAACATGGTATAATCCATGAGAGGAAGCCTCCCTACTCACCTTAGTCAAATGGGGTGGCCGAAAGAAAGAACCGTACTCTAACTGATTTGGTTAACGCCGTGTTAGACACATCGGGTCTCTCCAAGGCATGGTGGGGGAGGTGATATTGACAACATGTCATGTCCTAAATCGAGTTCCCACAAAGAACAAAGAGATAACTCCATTCGAGGAATGGGAGAAGAAAAGGTTAAAGCTCTCTTATCTACGAACCTGGGGTTGTTTGGCGAAAGTCAATGTGCCAATTCCAAAGAAGCGGAAGCTGGGACCCAAAACTGTCAATTGTGTTTTCCTGGGATATGCTTTTCATAGCATTGGCTATAGATTCTTGGTTGTAAAATCTGAGGTACTTGACATGCATGTCGGTACGATCATGGAGTCGAATGATGCGAATTTCTTTGAAGATATCTTTCCCATGAAGGATATGGCTACCTCATCTAATCAGGAGATGCCTAGTTCATCAAATCAGGAACCAGTTACAATTACTGAACCTGCCATTTCGATGGAACACTTTGAAAGTCCTGTGGAGGAGAACAATGAAGTTCCTATTAGGAGCAAGAGACAGAGGACTGCAAAGTCCTTTGGTGATGATTTTCTTGTGTATCTCATAGATGACACTCCAAGTTCTATTTCAGAGGCCTATGCATCGGAAGATGCTGACTACTGAAAGGAAGCAGTTCGTAGCAAGATGGATTCCATCTTGGCGAATGAAACTTGGGAGATAACTGATCGTCCTTGTGGGTGCAAACTTATAGGACGCAAATGGGTATTCAAGAAGAAGCTTAGGCCTGATGGTACTATCAAAAAGTACAAGGCTTTGCTCGTGGCAAAGGGTTATACCCAAAAGGAAGGTGAAGACTTCCTTGATACTTACTCACCTATGGCTCGGCTGACCACTATTCGAGTTCTACTTTCACTAGCTGCCTCACATGGTCTTCTCGTTCATCAGATGGATGTTAAGACTGCTTTCCTAAATGGAGAGTTGGATGAGGAAATTTATATGGAACAACCAGATGGGTTTGTAATAGATGGTCAGGAAGGAAAAGTGTGCAAGTTGCTGAAGTCTCTGTATGGACTCAAGCAAGCACCCAAACAGTGGCATGAGAAGTTCGAAAGAACTTTAACAGCTGCAGGCTTTGTTGTGAACGAAGCTGACAAATGTGTGTACTATCGCCATGGTGGGGGCGAGGGAGTTATGCTTTGCTTGTATGTTGATGACATACTGATTTTCAGAACAAATCTGAATGTTATTAAGGAGGTCAAGGGTTTCCTATCTCGCTGTTTTGAGATGAAGGATTTAGGAGTGGCTGATGTTATTCTGAATATCAAGTTGTTGAGAGATGATAATGGTGGGATTACATTGCTTCAATCTCACTATGTGGAAAAGATCTTGAGTCGCTTTGGCTATAGTGACTGCAAGCCCTCTCCAACACCGTATGATGCTAGCGTGCTGCTTCGAAAGAATCAAAGAATTGCTAGAGATTAATTGAAGTATTCTCAGATTATTGGCTCGCTTATGTACTTAGCCAGTGCTACAAGACCTGACATCTCTTTTGCTGTTAGCAAACCTAGCCGGTTTGTCTCAAAACCAGGAGATGTGCATTGGAAAGCTCTAGAGAGAGTTTTGCGTTATTTGAAAGGCACTGCAAATTATGGAATTCACTACACTGCGCTTCCAAAGGTGCTTGAAGGGTATAGTGACTCAAACTGGATCTCAGATGCTGATGGGATAAAGGCCACGAGTGGATATGTATTCACTCATGGAGGTGGCGCTGTTTCTTGGAAGTCTTGCAAGAAGACCATCTTAACGAGGTCAACAATGGAAGCATAACTCACAGCACTAGATACAGCTACGGTCGAAGCAGATTGGCTTCGCCGGCTCTTGAATCACTTGCCGGTAGTTGAGAAACCTGTACCGAGTATCCTTATGAACTACGATAATCAAACTGTGATCACGAAAGTGAACAGTTCAAAGGATAACATGAAGTCATCAAGACACGTTCAGAGAAGGTTAAAGTCTGTCAGGAAAATGAGAAACTCCGGAGTTATTGCATTGGATTATATCCAAACGTCTAAAAATCTGGCAGATCCTTTTACTAAGGGTCTATCACATAATGTGATAGATAATGCATCGAGGGAGATGGGTATGAGACCCACAATATGAGTTGTTCACAGTGGTAACCTATTCTTTGTGATCGGAGATCCCGTGAATTAGATGTGGAAGACAAGCTGTTGGTCAACTGGGAGGAGAGTATCCTTACTGTTAAAAATACCACTCTATGAAGATGCAATACTCTCCTAATCTGCATGGCAGGTTGATATATATCTTAATGTGTTCTAGGTGGCTCTTTGAACCAGAGATGTTGTCCTACAGAACATCTTTTGAAGAACGCACCTATATGAGTCTGATTGTTAAACGTCGCAATCTATGAGAGTAGGGTTCTCTCTAGTAAACTCATGAAAGGTCTCGGAGTATGACGCATAAGCTCCACCCGCGGGGAAGACCCACGGTAGCCACATATCGGTCAAGGCTTTATGTGAAGCTAGATTCACAGAAAACTTGCAGTTCAAGGCCCAGTCCACTGTTCAAGTTGCTTACTAGTGTAGCATAGAGTTCTAGGTGGAAGTTCAACTTAACAGTCTCCACTGCAGTACCGGTATATAAAACAGTGTTTTGGAACCAAAGGCAAATTTTGTGTGCCTCTGGGATCTGGTGGGGGATTGCTGGAATTTTGTCTATTTTGGGCCTAGCTCAATAGCAGTTACAGAAATTCCTATAAATCCTAGAGGCCCACGCAACCCATTCGTGCAAGGCAAGAGGTGGAACTAAAGTTTAGTTCCACATTGCTAGTTTAAAGGGAGTTGGACCTCTTTATAAGTGAGGTTCTTTCCCCACATGTATGAGCATGAGAACAAGAGGGACATCCACGGGCGCTCCTCCTCCTCCGCCCGCCTCGCCACGCCACGCCTCGTCACGACGCGCCGCGGGTTGCGGGAATGAGCCGATGTCTAAATTTTTTCCACGCACGACGGGTATACAAATGGTCACACGGGAGCTGAAATGTTTTGTTGTGGTGGAGCCTGAATACGAATGGTGCACCACTTCGCGTGATGCCTGTTTGTTTCGTCTCCCTCCGTTGCTTCACCTCCCGCCGCAGCCTGTTCGCGTCCTTCTCCTGTGCCTATATAAGAGAGGTCGCTCCTCTCCAGAGTGACGCACCAGAATCTCTTCCTCCTCTCGCCACAAGTTCCTGAGCACTGCACTGCTGTTATGATCTTCCCCATCCCGGCTTGCGGCGTGCATGGCAGGTCGGGACAGTAGGCCTCCGAAACCGCACCTTTTGAGTCCTGTACGGGAGAAGGGTGATAAGATTTTTGGGGAGCGCTCTGCGCGACTAATGATTTCTTCGTCACGGACGCCCCGGACTCCAACGACTACTTCCCCGACGACGACTACTTCCCCGACGTCGACAACCTCCTCGACGACATGGAGGACACCGACCCCAAGTCCAGTGCCTCTGCTCCGGCTGCTGTCCAGTACGTGTTCTTATCTCTCCTGTTAGAAGTCCTGCAACAGTTCCTTCTTCTAGTGTTTGCCCTACACATGTTAGGCTCTACTTCATATCACTAGTGCAGAACCGGGCAATAGCACCGGTTCGTAAGGCCCTTTAGTGCCGGTTCCATAACCGGCACTAAAGTGTGGGCACTAAAGGCCCCCCCTTTAGTACCGGTTCAGCACGAACCGGTGCTAAAGGGAAACCACGTGGCACGAGCCAGCTCCAGGGGCCTGGAGCCCTTTAGTACCGGTTGGTAAGACCAACCGGTACTATAAGGTTTGGGGGTTTTTTAGTTTTATGATTTCTTTTTCATTTAATTTTGTGTTTCCATTTTAATTCTTTTTCGTTTGCTGGTATTTTACGATACTACACATTGTACACGTTATGCATATATATATATATATATATATAAATAGAATTTCTAGTAGAACCAATCATGCATATATATATCATCAATGTCTCACAAACCATCATATTAATTAATTCACACATACACACATGTATAGCTATATACAATTTCTCCTACATATGCATGTTGCCTTCGGAGCCAGTGGCATTAGCCTAATTGGTGCCTTCGGAGCACGATGACAATTGGAAGTGGTTTTCATGGGGGCGGTAGCGGGTAATAGTATTCTCCCTTCGGATTTATCACCTGGTCGAGCAAAAATCCCGCTATTTCTTCTTGAAGTGCTTCTACGCGCTCCGTTTCTAGGAGCTTCTCCCGCACCTCTCTGAACTGTTAAGAAGGAGATCAATATGCATGTGTATTAGTTGTGTGACTAGATATCGATAATGGTGTAAAAATTGTGAATAGTGTTTTGACAAGCGTACCCATTCCTGTCTTTGAGATCTGCTCCTTTCGGACGCCATCATGCCAATGTTCTCGCAAACGCAGAATGCACACAGATCAGTCCCCTGCGCCTGCTTCAGGGCCTTTACGAGAATGGAATTTGATCAGATAATAATTAATCAAGCATGATAATTAAAGAGATGGCAGCTAACTAGCTAGCTAGTACTACTTAATTACTTACCTTGGGTCTTCCCCATTTAAGCTTTTCTTTCCATTCGCCTTCCGTGACGCTGATGAACCTTGCCCAAGCCCTGCCCGCCGACAAAGAAAATGAATAAAGGGGTTATTAAATAGTTCATATCATGAAATGACGAACTAAATAGGCCGAGATATATAGTTAATAATGATTGAAATTACCTGTTGACTGTCCCAAACAAGATGTTATAGTCAGTTTTTTCTTTGAATAGTGAGTCCAGTATTTCAACTGTTCCGGCGTCAACTTTAATGATACACAAGACCTAGTGATATCTGCATGCACACACGTTTGCATGTCTTAATTAAGCGGGCATATGTAAGCAAAAACATGTAGCTACCTAGTAGGCAAAAACAGAGAATTTGTAGTACAAGACAGTGTGACTCACTGGAAGTTGTAAGGAAGTAGTATATCTTCATTGTATTTGAGGCGCTTCAAGAACTCTAGCATGTTGTCCTCTATGGCCTTTTGATGACGTGCATCTATTTTCCATGTGTATTCATTAACGGTGTTTGGGTCAATGAACCCAATGCCATAGCGTCCACCTTTTCTCATTTCATACATCTTCATCCTGCATATAATACCACAGAAAAGAATATAGTAAGGATAATTACAGGTAATGATTGATCAAAAGGATCACTACAACTAGCTTGAGACTTAAATTACAGAAAGAAATCACTTACAGACAATAGCAACTGACGATAGATTTGTTGAGTGCGTCTTGATTGTATAACTGAAACAGTTCAGAATACTCAACGAACACAGATTTCTCATGGTAGTAATGCCCCTCCTTGACATTCACCATGAGGGACAATCGATCGGAAATCTTGGTAATGTTCATGTACCATTGATGCAATTCATACATTCTCGTTGGGAGGTTCTTGACCTTGTCTGGCTCGACCAAAGGTTGGCCCCGGACATATTTCCGTTTTATTTCATCCTCTCTAAGCACAGGCATGGGCTCGATCTTGAGGAGTTGTCCAACAGTGATTTTGAGAACTTCAGCCTGCATTATATGCTCCTCCGTTATTACCACATTGCCCACCTTAGGAACGTAAACTGTTTGCCCACAATAATATTGGGCGCGCGTACTGTCATGTGTTGTTGGCACAACAAGCGAGGGGATCGATTACGCCGCCTATTCTCCCAGCTGGGGAATGGTTTTCCCGCATTTTTTGATAGCTGCTTCTTGTTTGCTCGATCCCGAGCTCGCCTCCTTACGTAGACGTGCTCGATTTAACTTCCTGATGTGGCGCTCATAGTCTGTGTCAACAGGCTTGGGAGCTGGTGGTTGAGCCATACGAATGAAGTGGTCAATCGTTTCCTCAGGCACTTTCTCCCTTGGCGGCGGTGGCAATTTCGGTGCAAAATGGGCTTCCACCTCGGACTTTGATATGGCTGCGATTTCCTCCTCGGACCTGTCATAAGCCCTCTGCGGAAGAGGCGTGAGGCTTGGACCATATTTATATCGCTTGCCTCCACCTGTACTTCCTGTACTACCTCGACTCGTACCGCTACGCACCATAGCTGCGGGGTGTCACTTCTGTGATTGCTGAGGCGGCGGAGACGGCTGACGGGGCTGAGTTGGACGAGGAGGAGTGGCCGCTTGAAGCTGTGCCGGACTTGGAGGAGGAGTGGCCTGAGGTTGTGCCGGACTTGGAGGAGGAGTGGACGTCTGACGCTGTGGCGGACTTGGAGGAGGAGGAGTGGCCTGACACTTTGCCGGACTTGGAGGAGGAGTGGCCTGACACTTTGCCGGACTTGGTGGACTTGCAGGAGCGGGAGACTGCTGACTCGGTGGCGGACTTCGACGAGGAGTCGGCTGACGCGGTGTCGGTGGCCTTCGAAAGATGATGCAATCCTTTTTCCATAGGATGATACGATGTTTGGCGTCTCCGAGAAAGCGCTCGTCGTCACCTCCAGGATAGTCAAGCTCTAGCTCCGAATATGGGTCCACCACCTCATCAACCAAGACACGAGCATAGCCCGCTGGAATCGGGCTGCAATGGAAGGTTGCCTCGGGGGGATTTGTAAAAGCAACGGCGTCCGCCACCTTCATGGATATGTTCTTCATTTTGACGTGTAGCTCGCAGCTAGTGTTCTCCGTGATGTCATCCACGGGGTATCTACCCAGCATTGCGTCGTCCGGGGCGGAACCCACGCTGCTTCTCGGCATGGATGGGGCGGTGCTATCCAATGCTGGATCATTCGCTAGCTGCTGCAGCTGCTGAGACCCCCTTTGCTGGGTAAGTGAGTCGATCTGCTCCTACTGCCGCTGGAATTTGACTACCAATTCTGCTTGACTTGCTTCTAGGCCTTGAAGGCGTTCATAGTCCCGCTTCCTCTGCTCCTCCTCCATCTTCCTCTTCTTCTCCTCCGCAATCTTCTTTCTCGCACGGGTTCTGTAGTCGGTGTTCCAGTCTGAAAACCCCTCATACCACGGAATAGCGCCCTTGCCTCGTGTTCTTTCCGGGTGTTCAGGATTTCCCAGGGCACGCGTAAGCTTGTCGTTCTCTCTGTTGGGCTGGAACACCCCCGATCGTGCCTCTTCTATTGCAACAAGTATCGCATCATCGGCTCCCTTCAGACTTGCCCTCGTCGACACATTGCATGTCTTCGGGTCCAACTCCCCCCATGCGCATAGAACCAAGTCCTGACCCTGGGGGGCCAGCTCTTAGTAACCGGAGTGGCACCTGCATCCTCCATCTCTTTCTCAGACTTATCCCACTTAAGCATTGCCACCGCATAGCCACCTGGCCCCAGCTTATGGAACTTATCCTTTTTTCGGCATTCTTCTTGTTTATTCTCGACCGTTCCTTAGCTAATTCCGAATCCTTGAATTTCACGAAATCGTCCCAATGAGCACGTTGGTTCTCTAGTGTTCCCTCGAATACTGGAGTCTTCCTTCCTCCCTTGACGTACTTGTCCCATTCACGATTCTTGTTGTTCTTGAATGCAACCGCCATCTTCCTAAGAGCAGCGTCCTTGACTTTCTGCACATCTGCTTCTGTGAAATGATCTGGTAGGGTGAAATGTTCCATGAGAGTATCCCAAAGCAAATCTTTTTGATTCTTGTCGACAAAAGTAACATCTGGACGTGGAGCAGCGTCCTCTTTGCCTTTTTGTCTTTTGTCTTTTGCTGGCTCTCTCCATTCTTGAAGGGATATCGGGAGTTGGTCCTTCACAAGAACTCCGCACTGACGAATGAACTTGTCCGCAATCTTCTTAGGCGCTAATGGTTCGCCATTAGGTCTGACTGCCTCGATATTGTACTTTACGCCCTCCTTCAACTTTTTGTTCGGGCCTCGTTTCGTCCTTTTGCCTGAAGATTTGCTCGATCCGGATGGCTGAAAGAACAAAGATCGATTCGTTAATATATCTTCAAGTCATTTAAAACATGTGATGATCACCAGATACCTGCTTATATAAATATATATATCTCGCCGGTCTTTGTTGTTTCAGGATCAACATGTTCTTCGTCATCGTCATAATCGTAGTTCATGACTTCATCAATTCGGTCGTCGCGATCGAATATCATATCACCCTCTCCGGTGTTGTTTAGAAATTCGGAGCTGTCATAATCTTCTTCATTCTGATCATCATCTGGCCCGCGTATCATATCGAACATGGTCTGTTCTCCCTCTCTGTCGGTATTGTCTGCCATAGCTTTTATTTAACTAATTCAAAAGAAATATAAAACAATTTAGTATTCAAATTACATCGTCTCGAATAATAGATATAATCTCGAATACTTCGTCTAGAATAATAGATATAATCTCAAATACATCGTCTCGAATAATATATAATATTGAATAGTACATCACTGGCTAGCTAATTAAAGATCGAATACTACAGAAGATTCTAGGACACTCGCGGTTCCTGCGGCGCGGGCGGTGGACACCCAAAGAGAAGGAACCCTCACAGGATCATAGCTGAAGTGAGATCCCCGAAGATACTGCCAGGTATTGGAGAACCTGCCGCCCTCTAACGCAACCATGTAGCGATGGACGTGCTCGTCCTCCTCCCTGACACGGCGACGTACCACCTCCGGCGGGGCCGGGTCCCTCCACACCGAAACTGGCCCACGGGAACGCCACCAAACGAGATCAGGGTCGACGACGGGACCCGGGGCCGGGTTCCTCATCAAGCGGCGCGCCCCTCCAGGCAGCACCTCCCAGTGCCAGCCCGGCGGAGCCCAGTCTCGGACATGGGTCGGCTGGACGTCATCGCGGACGGGTCGACGGCGAGGATGCGGGTCGGGCATCGTCGAGAACAAATACTAGCTATATGCCCGCAAAAAGTAATATTTTTTTAATGATTGGATTTGATAACTAAAATTTCTAACATTTCTACTATTTCAAAAATCTATATACTATTTCATACTAATTAAGCATCTAACACTAAAAATAGAAAACACAACTTCTATACATCCATTAAAAAACTGAAAAACAACATTATATAAAAAAATTCCATACTAATTAAACACTAATTATATCCATCTAACATGCATTCATACATATATAATAGTGAAAAAATAATAATCTAAATAATCTAAACTAATTAAACATACAAAATACGTATATACTAATTAAACACTAAATAATCTAAACTAATTAAACATAAAAAATACATATGTATGTGTGTGTGTGTGTGTTCATGCATGCTTGTGTGTGTGTGTGTATGGGCTCGGGGAGGGGCGGCGCCCATGGTG
>NC_057807.1:548698293-548699436 GCF_018294505.1 Triticum aestivum
TTTCAAAAACTGGCTTAAGTGACCAAATGGCCCCTCCGGAATGCGGTCATTTTTTCGACCACCTCCAAATGACCTCAACTTTTGCACACATGATCTATTGCACAAACAAATGTGGTTTCCAAAGGTTTTATATTTTTTGAATTTTTTATTAATTTATAATGCCCTCTAGAATGACTGGTTAAAACATCGGTCTATACCTCACGGGGGCATTGTAAAAAATTCTTTTTCCAAATTTTCTTTCATAGCCATGATTGGCACATGTGGGTCACCATGTTCAAGAAAGTTTGTGTGATTTGGAGGTGGTGGGAAAAATCACATTTTTTTTCAAAAACTGGCTTAAGTTTTTTCCGTCTTTCATAATACGGTTAACCACCATGTTAACTAATCGATTACGAAAAATTTGGGTCAGATTTTGCAATTCTTTTTTCTGCAGTACCTCGACGTGACATGAGCGTGAAAGAGGTTCAAGAATCCGTTTTCTTTTTATAAGGGCTAAAATCACTTATTTTTTTGGCTTTTGACCCCATATTGTAGGGTGGATCTCGAAAGATAGGAAAGATCTCCCTCCAAGCCGTACATACGACTTTCATCGAATACGGCTTTCCACAGAATTCTATAGGGATCTATGAGATCGAGTATGGAATTCTGTTTACTCACTTTAAATTGAGTATTCGTTTCCCTCCTTTTCCCGCTAGGATCAGGAATCCTGTATGTTCCATATCCATACGATCGAGTCCTTAGGTTTCCGAAATAGTGTAATGGAAAAAGAAGTGCTTCGAACGATTGCTAGACCAAATGGCCCCTCCGGAATGCGGTCATTTTTTCGGCCACCTCCAAATGACCTCAACTTTTGCACACATGATCTATTGCACAAACAAAGGTGGGTTCCAAAGGTTTTATATATTTTTGAATTTTTTATTAGTTTATAATGCCCTCTAGACTGACTGGTCAAAACATCGGTCTATACCTCAGGGGGGCATTGTGAAAAATTCTTTTTCCAAATTTTCTTTTATAGCCATGGTTGGAACATGTGGGTCACCATGTTCAAGAAAGTTTGTGTGATTTGGAGGTGGTGGGAAAAATCACATTTTTTCAAAAACTGGCTAAAGTTAGACCAAATGGTCCCTCCGGAATGCGGTCATT
>NC_057807.1:548700967-548709889 GCF_018294505.1 Triticum aestivum
TGGTAAAAATCACATTTTTTCAAAAACTGGCTTAAGTTAGACCAAATGGCCCCTCCGAAATGCGGTGTTTTTTCGACCACCTCCAAATGACCTCAACTTTTGCACACATGATCTATTGCACAAACAAAGGTGGGTTCCAAAGGTTTTATATTTTTTTGAATTTTTTATTAATTTATAATTCCCTCTAGACTGACTGGTCAAAACATCGGTCTATACCTCAGGGGGGCATTGTAAAAAATTCTTTTTCCAAATTTTCTTTCATAGCCATGATTGGCACATGTGGGTCACCATGTTCAAGAAAGTTTGTGTGATTTGGAGGTGGTGGGAAAAATCACATTTTTTCAAGAACATTTGGGTCACAATTTTTGAATTTTATGAAATGAAGGAATATGTGCTCAGTTATTGGAATATTTGATCATATGGTGGAGTATTTGCTATTTTTGCTTACTCAAATGAAGGAAAGATGTCATATGTGTCGATGAACAATTTCCACTTACTGCACTAAAAAACATTAATTTACTTAACCCAAAGTTTTACATTTGGTCAATTTTGCTTATGGGCAGAGCATGTTGCACATGGCCACAGCCTGGGAATTTATTGCACCATTGCCACAGCATGTTCCACATGGCCGCAGCATGGGAAGTGTTTGCAGCATGCCTGATCAGTG
The DNA here is from genome assembly GCF_018294505.1 of Triticum aestivum. Taxonomy (NCBI): domain Eukaryota; kingdom Viridiplantae; phylum Streptophyta; class Magnoliopsida; order Poales; family Poaceae; genus Triticum; species Triticum aestivum. The sequence goes on from NC_057807.1 coordinate 548,701,635, forward strand.
AAGCAACACTGATGCAGTATGTCTGATCATTGCAGCAGCTAAATTGAAGCAAATCATACATCTAAGGAACCATAATGGCAAATTTAAGGGACACAAATATAGATAGAAATATATACTACTGCCATAGATAGCAGCATCCACACAGCACACTTGCTGATGCAGACCACTACCATATTAGATATGTTTCGACCGCACATCACAGTACTGCACTTAGATAGAGTTCATACTAAATTACCACCACAAGTTTCCACCATCAGAATACCACACAAAGTTCACCAAAAGGACTGAGCCTTCCTACATCATACGACAACGAGGGTCTAGGGCAACTACACGTCAGGGTTTCAGGACCTTGTGGAGGGCAGAATGCTGAGCCCTGATCTTGTAGTCATGACTGTTGATGGATGTAGCCCGACAATGCTCCATCAGATGCTCCAGCAACCCAGACCTGGGCTTGGGCCTGCTGCAGTAGGGGCACCGGTACTTGTCAGACCTCCAGTTGTAGTACCTAGCAGCTCCTTGGGCCCTGATCTTCAGCACCTCCTTCTCTTCAAAGGACTCGACATTCCCCTCGACCACATCATCTCCAGATTGATACTGCACACATTAATGACTGACATTAATACATTATGCATTCAAATACTATAAACATCTAACACTAAGTCAACGCACAAATAACATTTCAGCTAGGCCTTACCTCGTACGGCTCATCCTCATCACTGTCATAAGGGTAGTAGCCAGATGAGTCCCACTTCCTCTTCTGGCCAACAAGATCCTCCTTCTGCTATATTGTCAACCAAGCAAGTCATTTACAAGGAATATAATTGCACTTCAAATAATGTCATGCTAAACAAGTTGATTTTGCATAATGATGGAAAGCTCCTAACTATATTTCATACACTATATATGAAGCTATATACATACTAAACAATTAGCTTATGAAAATACAAGTTCATTCATATGGACATAGAATTTCAGTTTTTGCTTTTGAACATGCATAACTCCTACATCTAATTAAAATACCTTAACTCCAGCATCTAATTAAAAAACACTAACTCCTAGATCCACTGGAACATTGAATCACAAAATTTACGTACATATATCATTGGATATAAATGAATCCACTACAAATAACACTAACTAATACATCTAATTAAAATATCATAACTCTTACTTCTACTACATCATTCAGTCACACCATTTAATTACATTTATCTCTGCCTATAAATGAATCCAATACAATAGAAACCTAACTAAACATCTAACTAAGAAACACTAACTAGTACATCTACTACATCATTCAATCACAGAATCTATATAACTGTCTATAAATGAATAATACAAATAACCCTAAACTAACCAACTAATTAAAAAACATAACTACTACATCTACTGGATTATTCAATCATACATCCTACATATAACTGGCTATAAATGAATCCAATACAAGAAAACCCTAAGTAAACATCTAATTAAAAAACCCTAACTACTACATCTACTAGATGATTCAATCACAGATTCTGTATATATATGTCTATAATTGAATCTAATACAAATAAACCTTAAAAACCATAACTACTACATCTAGTGGATGTGATTCAATCACAAATTCTACTTATCAGTGGCTCTAATTGAATCCAGTACAAAAAATTCCCAACTAAACATGTAATTAAAAAACCCTAACTACTACATCTACTGGATGTGATTTATTCACACATTCTACATATCAGAGGCTATAAATGAATCCAATACAAATAAACTCTAACTAAACATCTAATTAAGAAACCCTAACTAGTACATCTACTGGATGTGATTCAATCACAGATACAACATATCTGTGGCTCTAATTGAATCCAATACAAAAAATCCCCAACTTAACATCTCATTAAAAAACCCTAACTACTTGATCTACACAATGTTCAATCACAGAATCAACTAAACATCTAATTAAGAAATCCTAACTTGTACATCTACTGGATGCGATTCAATCACAGATACAACATATCTGTGGCTCTAATTGAATCCAATACAAAAAATCCCCAACTTAACATCTCGTTAAAAAACCCTAACTACTTGGTCTACTGGATGATTCGATCACAGAATCAACTAAACATCTAATTAAGAAACCCTAACTAGTACATCTACTGCATGTGATTCAATCACAGATACAACATATCTGTGGCTCTAATTGAATCCAATACAAAAAATCCCCAACTTAACATCTCATTAAAAAACCCTAACTACTTGATCTACTGGATGATTCAATCACAGAATCGAAACTTAACCTTCACTATAAATCAATCAAACATCTATAAACCCTAACTATCAGAAGGGGATGCAGCAACTAGCAACTACAAAAAACACTAACACCCAAAACTACTGCTTAACGGGGGTAACAACATCAGAGGGGACTGCTGGCAAGGATTACCTGCAGGTCCACGTGCTCGCCGCCGGCCTCCGCAGGTCCATCAGACGGGCCGCTCGACGCCGTCACGCCAAGCACCGGCATGGCTGAGTCCGCCACGGCGGAGTCCGCCACGGCCACCTTCTTCTCCTCCGGATCCGCCGCCGCAGCGACCGATCCAACGCGTGGGGATGCAGCAGCTCCTGCACCCGCGCCGCCGACGAGGGTCTGCACGGCATCTGCCACGGTCTCCGCGCCCGTCTTCTGCAGATCTCCGCCCGCGACGGCGGCTTCGCGACGGCCTTGCTCCATCCGAGCCAGAAGCAAGCAGGAGAAGAGAGGGAGGCAGCAGTGGTGAGCGAGTAGGTGGGGTGGCCGGTGAGGGAGACGATGAGGCAGAGCAGAGAGGAGGGAGAGGGAGGCGATTTGGGGGAAATGGGGTGGGCGATGCGGCCGATGCCCGTTCCCCTCCTCTTATACTAGGGGGCTTTTTCTGGAAACTACCCACGAACACGTGCACGCGCACGACCGCGGGGAAACGCAACCGCCAGCGTATAATACACGTACACGCCTGGCGTACAATAGTACACGGGCCGGCGCGGGCTCATACAGGGCTCTACGACTGGTCTACGCGCGCTATACACCCACCTGAAATGACCATCGTGCCCCTCATTACGAACCGCCATCGACGCATCTGGACCGTCCTTGTGTTTTTCCCACTCGCGTTCAGCCCAGGGGGGGAGCACCGGAGCAGAAACGGGGCAGCACTAGTGGTAGTGTTTAACCCGTTGGAATGCGTCCTATTATTGACAATGTGAGTGGACCAAACTATAGACTTGGTGTTGCCGGCATGGGTTACTACGATGACAAGATTGCCATCGCTTGTTATCTTGAGCTGTGTTAGGTTAAGGTTGTGGTGGATGATGGGCTCCTCCCTATTAGCGACCCACACGGTGGTGAAAACCGGGATCTTATTGAACCATATGCCGAGGTACCAGCCTGAGCTTGGGGAGGTGGCATTGTGGGACGACTTACTGATGCTGCCCGCCGCAGCTGCTGGCTGGAAGAAGCCGAGGGCGAACTTGCCATTTCTGGAGACGAGCTTGCTGCCAACAGCGAGCGCTTGGCCTGCCGTCAGCTTGTCTCCATTTGCAGCTGCAGAGGAGCAGCAAGGAGGAGGATTGAGCAAGAGGAGAAGCCCGAGCAGTATGTGGAGGGGAGGCATTGAGGAGAAGAGTGTGGATGATTTGAAGACAAGAGGAGGTATGCATATATAGAATGGAAGTAGTATGTCTTCTGAAGACGCAGGAAGACTGAAGCTAGCACTACAAAGCTGGCGGAAGGGGAAGACTTATAGGGTCAATCATGTTCACATTGGGATAGCATTACACAAATACAAGGCACCATTAATCACCATAAATACTAGTATACTACAATGTGTAGGACTGCGAGAAGGACTTCCAATCAAGATTCCCCAAGCAATGAATCACGGCCGAGCTACTGGAAATTAGCAGGCGCTGCACATGCATTGCCAAGGTCCCATCCCAAGCAGGAGTACTGTGGCATTCATGGCCTACGTACTACAAGATCATTCAGCAGCTAGCTGAAGTATAGTCTAACCAAGGGCCGTCCTGAATTCGTCCGTGCCGCTGGCAATGGCAAACGAAGCTAGCAGTACACGGCCTCTGTAAGCAACATCGTGTGATCAGTGCGGAATTGCATCTCTCAAACATTCACACAGAGAACGCTGGTCTTGTGGTCTCCGGTAGGACACTCACGTCGAGAGGAAGAGGGTTCGAGGTTCGGGTGTGGGCCTTTTTCTGATTGACAGCTCGGATTAGACGGTGATCGAGCTGGAGATGGGGGGCGCCGCCGCCGGCGAGAAGTGCCGGAGGTGAGGACGACACATGGCTCGCTGCGGGTCATAGGCGTAGGAGAAGCAGGGGGGTCGCTGGGACGACATCAATGTGCCATTATGACTGGAACTACTCTATTTCTCAGTGTCAGAGTACGTTGTTGGCAGTTTGAGAGCTAAAATCTTTACCGGTCTGCATGGGCAGCACGTACTACTCCGAATTCGCTAAGACCGCGAAGACGTTGAATGAAATAATGGTAGCCCAGCTGTTGTGGTCAGAAGGACCGATATAGCAGACAGTAGCAGTACACTGTACACACACTTAATTTGATTGCCAAGGGACCAGTCATTTTAGGTCTCGACAGCTCACGCCACGTAGAGTATGTCCTACTGGGGCCTTTTTCACTCTTCTGACCTTACGAGGAAACTTTAGCACAAAATGAACTCCACACAAAACAATTTCACAATCTGACCCTTTTTAGAAACGTCAAAGGCCGTGGCGTTGCTGCACTGCACTATATGAAAACGCCGAACTAGCTAGCGTTGCTGGCCTGATCGAGATGCTACGTGACAGGGCTAAAACGCCAAAGTTTGTTGCGTTGTTGGAAACGCCAAGGGGGTGGGCGTTGCTGCCCAAGCATGCAATGCCAAGGATGGTTGGCGTTTCACCTAGCTTTTCATATTTTTCATTTATTTATGAAGTGAAGCAACGCTAGCTAGTTTGACGTTTCCAAATAGAGAAGAAACGCCACGGCTTGTGGCGTTACCAAAAGGGTCAGATTGTGAAATAATTTTGTGTGAAGTTCATTTCGTACTAAAGTTTTCTGAAAGGGTCAAAATAGTGAAACAAGCCTCCTACTGGAGACCCGTCTGAAATAAAGGATGCGTGGAGTTGCGATGTGGACTCGTCACACGCTCGTTGCCGTTGCATCAACTTCAATGATGCACTGCAACTGCAAGTTGCACTATTTTTAGTGGAGAAAATGATCGATGGATCAATAATTTGTATATGTGTAACAAAATGAGGAATGGTGGCTTGGCCAGTCTCATACGTATGATGAGTGCAATTTATGCAAGATGATCGTCAAGACTTCATGCAAAATTAGTACTCCCTCCATTTTTATATACAAGGCCACAATCAAAATTACAATTTGCAACTATACAAGGCCACAAACACTAATCGAGACAAAATTGATGGTGTTTGCCACATACTATCAAAGGAAGACATTAATTATCCCTTGCATGCATGTGAGTGTGAGAAGGTTGTCTTGCATGCGCCTCATTAATCAACCAAAAAGAGTGAGAGCATTGGCTTGTTGTAGGTGGAACAGAAAAATATGCATTAATTAACACGACAAACAAGAAGACAACCTAGCGTGCAATATTGACTTGAGCACACATTTACTTTTGCCTTGGTACCTGTAATATGTGTTCGTGGCCTTGTATACAGAAATGAAGGGAGTACAACAGAGATTTTGTTTTGAATTCTCGGGAAAAAAGATTTTGTTTGAACAATACACTAGTTCTGCTCAGCACATACACTGAACCAATAACACACACTGATGCATAACACAAATAATACACCATGCTAAAAAATTAACATATATACTCCCACCGTTCCTAAATATTTGTTCTTTTAGAGATTTCAAATGGACTACCACATACGAATGTATATGACATATTTAGAGTGTAGATTCACTCATTTTGCTCCATATGTAGTCACTTGTTGAAATCTTTAGAAAGATAAATATTTAGGAACAGAGGAAGTACAAGCAAGCAAAGACTATCGAGGGTATGTCGCGGATAATCACAACTCTTCATAAAGAGAACGCCCACTGTGGGCTAAGAGAATCTCTAAAAAATCCCTTATAAAGCTTTTGAAGAGTAAAAATAATAAGTTTTTCTCCTCTAAACTGCACCTAACCGATCTCTTATAACTTATAATATTTTGGGAAGTACTCTTACATATACTCGACCGCCCACCCGCAGAGTAAAATTTTCCCTTCCTCACCCCGGGCCACATCCACTCCGGCGCCGCCCTACTTCGCGCCATCGGCCACCACGCGCCACCGCCGACCCCTTGTAGCACCTACCGCACTCCTCCCTCTCCTCGATTCAGTCGATTCTCATCACCGATGCCTAAATCAACGGATGCCCGCTGCTTCTATCGCTGGATTCAATGCATCCAATCCTCGGCGCCATCCGTGTTGAAGGGAGTCAACGGGGACTGAACCGCACAACCACCACGACTGCTCCGTGTTGCCTCTTGGTGTGTCCTCGTTCTCTCAACGCTTACATTTCAACAGTTGACTGATTGCCAGCACAACCACGTCCGCTCGTCGGTAGGGCTCAGCCCTCGTCCTACCGGTTATCATGTGTGATCACTGCTAACAGCTGGTGTTGTGCCTCGTCTGGAGCATGCCCAAACATCCCTGATGGATTTTCTACAAGTGTGAAAAGGAAGGAGTGAGTGCCATTTTTGTACAGTTGTTCTTCACATTCGTCACAATATAAAACTCACTATTTGCTTAAAACTGTATGTGGCAAGGATGCAAGTTTTGGTATTGGAAAGAAGAGTGCATTCACCTATTGATAGCGAGAAATCTGCTACATATTGGTGCACTAGTTGCCAGAGATGAGACTAGAGAGGACACAATGTCCAAATTTGAGGTGGCAGAGAAGAAAGAAGTCTGCAAGCTCGAGAAACCAATAGAGAAAAGCAACAATGAGACAATGAAGAGATGATAAAGATCATTGATCAGACTAGTAGGAGCAGTTAAGGAAGTGGTGTTTCTTGTAGTTTTTCTTTGGATCGGTTCTCTTAGCGAAGAATTGGTAAAAGTATGTGATCAAGATGTCATTTAATAAAATAATTGAGTAGTGAAGTTTAACTCACTGACCAAAAAAATGAATTTGTGTTTATCTTTTTTGTAGTGAGTTAAGTTTAAGGATCGGTTAGAAACTACATTTTTTTAAGGGCGCTGATAGGCGCCGGTGCGCCGGCCGAAACGTTTCGGCCGGTCCAGCGCCAGCCGTTCGATCTGACTAACACGGAGGCTGCGTAACCGCTCGATCTGGACTGGGTCATCGTCTTCCTCGCCCCTTGCGAATCCCCCACTCCTCCTCCCCCGCCCGACTCACTACCCACCCCCCCTGCGCGCCGCCGCACCTCCTCCCCTGCTGCCGGCTCGCTGCCTCGCCGTCGTCGCCGCCGGTCGCCGCCCTCGCCGTTGGTCGCCGCCCTCACCTATGCCGCCTTCGTGCGTTTCTCCCCTCTGTGGATGCAGCAGCATGCGCCCATGGTTGCACCCCCGTGGCTTGCAGCTCCCGGGGAGATGGCCGCATCTCCGGTGGCACCGGCCGCCGGCCGCAGCACCTGTCGTTGTGCTCGCGTTGTACCTCGCCGTGTTCCCACTCGAGGCTCTTGCTAGTTCCAACAAAAAACGACACCGGTTGTAGCAAAAAAGTTTATCGCTTCCAGCAAAAAAAGCTTACCGCTGCAGCCCGCCGTCGTCATTGTAGCAAAATTGTTTACTGGATGTAGCTTCTGTGGTTGCTGATTGCAGCAAAAAAATGACGTGGTTGTAGCAAACACAAAAAGAACGAAAAAAGTTTTTATCGTTTTCAAAAAAGCTTCCACTGTGGTTTGGAAAAGCTTCAATCGTGTATAAAAAAGCTTCATCCGTTAAGAAAAAAAGCTTTAACCAGACCTGCGACCAGAGAAAAAGTTGCAAAACATTGACAAAAAAGCTTCAACCATATATAGAAAAAGCTTCAACCGTATATAGAAAAAGCTTCAACCGGCTACCGACGGTAGAAAAGCCGTGGTTGCAGCCCACGGTCACCTCGGTCATCGCCGTCACACACCCCGGTCTCCGCGCGGGGTTGCATCAGTGTGGCCGTGGTAGCACCCCGTCGCCCCCGGTTGCAGCATCTCCCGTGGTCACCCCATCCTCGGTCGCCGGCGAGATGGGATGGTCACCGCGCAGAGCCATGGCG
>NC_057807.1:548710237-548721738 GCF_018294505.1 Triticum aestivum
GGGGGCAGAAGAAGAGGGGCGGCGCGCGCCCGGGAAGCTGCGCGAGATGTGGAAGCTGCGCGAGGAAGAGGGAGACCGGCCCAATCTTCAGCCGGTGCGCCGGTCCCAACCGTTTCCCTTTTTTTAAAGGAGCAAATATATTTCTCTAAAGGATAGGAGGCCGCTTGTTTCTCTAAATTGTAAGAGATTGGTTAGGGATGCTTTAAAAGGTTTGCGAGCAATCCTGGACTACATAACTCAGGTAATCCGTCAAAAGATAAAGAAAACACCGCAATGTGTAAAATCAAATCAACTCAAAATAATTTTAGAAAAGCAGCAAGACATAGCTAATCCGACCTCATATACGTCCGCGGACGCGCCCGAGCTGTCCGCGGATAGTGACGGATCAATCCTCATATACCCATGCCCACAGCCATGTACCTCATATCCGGATCATCACTGCCGGAATAACCCTATATATGCCTACGGCTTTATCTATGCCGATGGCTTTTTGTCAGGGCCGTCGGCATAACTCGAGCTACATCGACGGACTGGAAGAAGCCGTCATCGTACCTCCATCTATGCCTACGGTACGGCAGCCGTAGGCATAGTTAGGCCGTTGGCATATATGGATCTATGCCTATGATGGCCGTAGGCATAGTTAGGCCGTCGACGGGCTGACGCCGTCAAATCTATGCCGACGGCCCTGACGATGGCCGTCGGCATAGATATTATCTATATTTTTTTACTAGGAGCTGCCACGTGGCAGAGCTACGCCGACAGCAAAGTCGTAGGCATAGTTTTCCATCTATGCCTACGGCGAGGCCGTAGGCATAGCCCTGCCACGTGGCGCCTCCTGGCAGCCCCTGGCCGAGAACTATGGCAGTAGGCATAAATATTATTTGTTTTTATTTTAAATTATTTTTATTTTTAAGTTAAAATTTGTTTAATTTAAATCTAACTTATCTAAACTTAAACATACACAAAGTATACATCGATTTAGGGTTGAATTTTCCATAGATTATGAATATCCAGTTTGTTTTTTGTTTTTGAGTATGTTAGAAATGTGGCCTCCTATACTTTTGCATATAGGTCCTTATGCTTTGTTAAAATCATAAATAATTGATACTTGGATCGATTTTGACAAAATTTATATGGTTTTTTTATCAGAATCATGAAAGGATTCTGTGCTATACTATGTTTCAAATTTGAACAAACTTAAATCATTTTTGCTTCAGATTTACAGAAAACACCCTTTTATTTTGAATTTTTTTGTATATTTGTCATTCCTTGCCCAAACGAGACAAATTTTATATCTACATCCATCAGATTGTTTCAGGGATTGTGGTGGCGGGTGCAAACACCCGACAACTGGCTCAGGAGTGTGACCCTTCATGGACGCCGATGCCGCTGTCACTTGGAGGGAGGAAATGGCCATGTCAGGTTGACACGAAGGGAATCTTATGGTGGGTTTAGCCCAGACCTTGTCCAGGTTGATGAACTGGAAGAAAGAAGGAGAAGATGAAGAACTAGATAGTTTAGTATAGGTTTAGTTTAGGACTTTTTCTTTCTTCTTTTATTTCTTTTTCCTCTAAGTGTAATTCCTGAATGCTTGTAATTGACATTTATATTAATAAAGTCTATTGTTTATTATTCATACCAAATAATTGTAGTGTTCCATATATTATGAATATAGTTTCTTTTATTCACCTTTTGCAATATCACTTGTATTATTTATTCATCAATATAGGTTTGCATATATGCCTACAGCAAAGCTAGCGGCATAAATGTTGTCGGCATAAATGCCATGTGGTAGCTCCTAGCCGAGGACTAGATCATCTATGCCTACAACATAGTACTCAGCCAGGAGCAACCATGAGTTGCCACGTGGCAGGACTATGCCGACGGCAAAGCCATAGGCATAGCGCCACGTGGAAGCTCCTGGTTGTTTGGACTTAGCGACAGCGCCGTCAGCTGCCGTCTCGTCCTTTTTTTTGCCGATGGTGAAACTATGCCGACAGCTGTACGAAAGCTGTCAGCATAGGCAGCTATGTCGACGGCTTTAGTACGCCGACGGTCTGACAAGAGTACGCTGACGCATTCTATGCCGACAGGGGTATGCCGACGGCAGCCGTAGGCATAGGACTACGCCGACGGCATTGTGGCCTATGCCTAAGGCCTTGGGCCGTAGGCATAGCTGCTGATTCTGGTAGTGCATCAACGAAATTTTGGAACATACAACAAACAGACATATAACAAATAGGCAGTAGATCTCGACCAAAATACACAGTTTAAACATCACAATTGAACTTGCAAACAACATATATTTAAACTAAAACTACTAGATACTTAAACAGAGACGGAGAGGGCCAAGGAATTCACCACTTCCTCACTAGTCCTTTGCCCTTGCGGTCAACAGAGTGACTCTAGCCCTCGGTGTAGGCGTCGACAGCTAGTGGGGGTTGTCGGAGCCCGAGTCGGAGCTGTCTGTGACGTCGGAGTTGTCGAAGGAGGATGAGATGTAGTCGTCCATCCTTCGGATGGCGCGGTTGTGCTGCTTCGCCCGCCGGACAGCTTTCGCTGCCGCCGTCGCCTTCTCCTTCGCTTCATGGGCTGACTGCTCGATGCCAAGCCGGAGCGCCTTGGCGTTCTTAGCACCGGGCATCCGTCTCAATCTTCTTTAGCGAGCAACAGAGGACGGTCGTGAGGAGCTACTCCCCCGCATTGGGCACCGCCAGCAATCCACACATGTTGGCGAGAGGAAGATGTGGCCTCCTCCGATGCCGTCGCCCTCTCCCTTGCTAGTATGCTGCCTCTCGCGGTAGATGGTATGTGTGCCTCCGATTCGAGCATCCGCGTCTGCGGCGCCGGTGGTGCGGGGACAAGCACCCATAGATGCCCATGAGGAACAGCGGCCGAAGGTGTAGGAGTGCGTCGAGCGAGTGGAGCGGAGTGGGCCAAGCGCACTGAGTGTGATGTGGGACGGGCCGAAGCGGGCGTCCATGCTCCGACGCTAGTCGATAGGGGACGGAGCAGAGCCCGAGCTGCCACCATTGTCGATTCGCGAGCGATACAACGCGATGCGGAGGGGTGGCTACTTGTCGTTGCCTGTCTCCGCCTCCCGAACAAGGGTGTCCTAGTCGATGGGATCTTCCTCGCTATCGGATCCGATGCCGGCGCCACTGCTAGTGCCAAACATTGTAGGGAGAGGGAAGGGGAAGAGACAGAGAACAGAGCGGAAGTGAGAGAGTGAAGCTAGGGTTAAGATCCGGGTGTAGATATTTGTGGGACAGAGTGGGGTTCATGCGGGCTAGGGTGGGCCGAGATAACATAGTGGACGCGTCTAGGCCTTGCATGTCCACACATACATGGCCAGGAGTGGCCATCATCCCCATGTATAGGGACCATTTGAGAAGACCGGTTGGGTTGGACAAACGTGACCAGTCACTGATTGATCCGTCCGCCCGGTCAGTACAGGGAGTTCGAAGTAAATTATATTTGTATCTCATAATATCACAACACACAAATAAACAGATGTACATGTGAAAGAAGTCATGCGCCCTCGATGATTTGATGTACAGGGAGTAATGCTACATATGTAAAAGGGTTACTTAAATTTTATTATAGGCAAGTTTATATGAAGATTATGATTGGTAATAGAAGATGAAATGGTCTACCCCAATTAAATTCAGCATGAGAGAGATTTTTCTAATAGGGTATAATCGAAGTCGCTTAGATACGAGTGAGCATACAATCACCCTATATATAATCGCACGCACACACCCACGCATATGAGCATCTTCGAGAGACTGAGATGCATAGCATGTTGAGATTGACGAAGTCACCACAAACACCTCATAGTCGATGGAATGTCTCCTACTGATAAACATCGTTAGAAAGGCTAAAATAAATCCAGAAAAATGGAAGAAGACATAAATCGTTAAATAAAGCCAGAAAGCCTCATAGTGGATGGAATGTCAAGTCTAAGACTTGAACAGTGGTGGGCTTGAGATACCACTAGTTCGCAGCAAGGAGAGAGAAATAGTTTGGAAAGTTAAGTAAAACATTTTGGGCATGTTTGGTAGCCTTCTCGGGCAAGCCTAGCCCATGGAGTCTGGCTTAACAAAGCCTGGCTGAGGTAAAACAGGTAGAAAACTAACATCTGCACTTTGTTTGATTGTCCGCATCTAGGCCTCTTGCATTAGGGGAGCAAATTTAGCATAGCGTTTGGTTGCCCGCATCTAGGCCTCTTGCATTAGGGGAACAATTTTAGCATAGTGTTTGGTTGCCCGCATTGGCTTGGCTCACGCAACTACACCATGCACTACTAGGGAAAACGCTATACACAGAGGTATAGCAGTAGCGTTGGTCAAAACTTGGCGCTAGCGCTACGTAGTAGTAACGCTTGTTGCAAAACCACGCTACAATCATTATTTTAGCAGTAGCGCGTCTTCACAGAAAAGCGCTACTACTAAAATTCTCTCACTAGTGCCGGTAGGCTAGGAATAGTAGCAGCGTTTCTCCCAGAAGCACGCTACTGCTAAAAACATTGTAGCAGCGCGTTTCTTCTTTACAGCGCTACTGCTATGTAAAAGAAAATAAATAGAAAAATAAGTAGAAAAGTAAATGAAAATGAAAGAAATAGAAAAAGGAGAAATGAAAAAAAGAAAATGTAAAGAAAACAAAAGAAAAAAAAACAGAAAGGGTTAGCTGCAGCGCGTTTCTCTGGAACACGCTATAGCTATCTTAGCTATAGTGTGTTTCAGCAAAACGCGCTGCTGCTAGTTTGACTCAAATCCCGGCGGCCCTGACTTAAAATTTCGCTAAGTCCTTTCCCCCCCTCTCTACTCCCCCCTGTCCCCCAACTGCTCCGTCGCCGCCGTTGCCCTGCCGCGCGCCTTCGACCACACCGCCACCGCCCGAGGTCGTCTTCGACCACACCGCCGCCTTCGACCACACCGCCGCCGCCCGAGGACGCCCCCTCGACCTCACAGCCGCCGCCCGAGGCCGTCGTCGACCTCACTATCGCCTCCCTCGAGCTCGCCGCCGCTGCCTGAGCCAGAGCCTGTCCTCGCCGCCGACCGTAAGGCTATGCCTCTCCTGTCCCTACCCTCCTATTTCTCTCTGCTAGGGCAATTACATATATGTGTTGATACTGTGTTGATGTCCATATGAACCCTAGGTGTTCATATGAACCCTAGATTTTTTAGGGCAGTAGGCATTTTATAGCATTTAGGACAAATGATTTACAATTTTTTTAGGAAATTAGCTAGGGCAATTTTTATGAAAATTTCTAAACAGTAATTCCATTTAGCTTTAAACTAATAGAGGGTATATAAATAATAGTAGCATTTAGATTTAAATTAACAGAGGGTATAAACAAAAAACACTTAGCTATAAAAAAATATTTTGACTACGGACCTGAATTTGTTCCAAATTTCATTCAAATGAAATTTGAATTATTTTGACTATGGACCTGAATATTTTTGAACAAACTGGGTGTAGGTACTAAGGTCTTGCAGTGGAAATTCTGGTGAGGTCAAAAGGGTTAGAGAAAATGTAGTTCCTAGACTTTTAGCTTTAGACAAAAAAACAAAAGTATTTAGCTATAAATAAAAAACAGTAGCTATGGCATTTAGCTATAAACAAAAAAATAGAATTGTTTTTCTTTTCAAAAACTTGGTCAAACAGAACAGTAGCTATATGTCATTGATGTTCATTTGCATATTCCATTATTGTTGATTATATCTTTTCATTGAAGTGGCCATGTTATATGCAAATTCCTCAATAGTGTTTGCTCATGTTATATGTTTTCATTGAAGTTGTTCGATTGTGCCCAAGTGGCTTTGTTGTTTCCAGGGAATGATGCTGAGTGGCCTATGTTTTGCCGGAATGTCGATTCATTTCTGTTCCAGCAAATTTCAGGTTCTCGATTTGTCCACTTTTTAGTAAAGGTCATGCCGAAATTTTCCGTGAATTTCGGCACGACTTGTGCTACAAACTAGGACATATCGAGTGCCCGGGATTTTCCGCGCCAGGAAGGAGTCAACATTCCTGCAAAACAATAGTCCTTTTTATGTCATTATTCATTTTATTAGGTCTAGAATTAATTGACTAGATTTAATCATAGGAAACATGGCTAGCAACGATGAACGACAGGGTTCTGGTGATTGCGACGACGTCTACCTGGCGGCAGACGAATATTTTAGCCTTACCGACGATCAACCGATGTTGTTGCTGGGCCCACCGGTGGCATCGGGGACTGAGACCGACACGCAGACCGGCGCTGAGACTCAGACCGGCATCGAGACCGGCGCTGAGACCGGTGCTGCCTCGGGGAGCGGAGCCGGTGTAGAACCGAAAGCAAAGAGGCAACGGGTTCCTAACAAACTCAGGACTACTAGACTGGTGGTCATGGAGGTGGACGACGGCAATTTTGAGCCAAAGGCGCCCAAGGAAGCGCGCGCGTGCTACGTCAATTAAATAGGCTGCATCATACGAACAACCGCCACCATCAATGATGAGAAACTATAGAAGATAGAAAATATGAGGAGCTCCCTCCTAAAGAAGTTTCACCAGATATTCTTGTTCCCGGGCCGGAATGAGAAGGATTATGAAGATCCAGACGAGGACCCGACAATGAAGAAGATAAACAAACACACCATGACGAAATTTAGCGATGCGTTGGCCGCCTGGAAAAATCGAGTGAAAGCAAAGATCAACGACGGGGAACCCTACTCCGAGATTGTAAAGGATAATCCGAAAATCACGGAAGAGCAGTTTTAAATATTCAAGGAGGCTTGCGAGGCCGAAGCTGCCAAAAAAAAGTCTAAGTACATGAAGGGGCTTCAAAAGAGGAACATTGGGAGCCACCACCTCGGAAGCCGTGGTTACGGCGGAAAGAGGTCCAAATGGGCCAAGGAGGACGCGGAAGCCACGAGTCTGGGCATCCCAGACCCCTTGGCGGATTTCACCGTCCCGTAGGAGCGTGACGTCCTGAGGGCCCGGCACCGTTGGGACCCAGTGAAGAAGGTTTACGAGACAACACCGGTCATTACGGAGTTCATGAGACTGCTGGTAATTTTAGTTATCAATTCGACTGCACACATTAGCCATATTTGTAAACGATCCTTGTGCCTTTTGCAGAGAGAGCAGCACCGGATTGCGGCCGAAAGCGACTCGCCGTCTGAGGCATTGGCGAGGCCCAAGTGGGACACTCCATTCAACCGGGCGTTGAACATATTGAAACGACAACCGGTGGATACTCGACCGTCGTATGGACGCGTGCACGGTGTCGGAGATGGCGCCACGTGGAAGAAGTACTACCGTGAGACCACGGGGGAGAGAAAGAAAAGACGGAGGTTAACTGAAGAAAACATCGACAAGAATGTTGAGATTGCGGTTGAGAAGAAATCATCTCAGACAGTCGCAACAGCGGTAGCTGCCGCAAAACAGGTGGTTGCAGATTTGTCTACTTCCTTGGTGACGGGCGTTATCACTTGGACAAGGAAAAATCTAGAAAAAAATGCAGAGTACTTTCCCCTTGCTGACTTCTTGGGAGCACCTGCTCCTGCACCTGCTCCCGCACCTGCTCCCGCACCGGCTACCACACCTGCTCCCGCACCGGCTCCCGCACCGGACGTGCTCGGCGGTGCTTCGTCTTTGGCTGAGCTCGACGCCCTCACGGTATCTGTCACACCGGCCCCCTTCAATATAAATGTATAATCTCCCGTTTTTGTTGCCTTTCGGATGTCTCACGTCGCAGACTTTTCTTTGCAGGCCGACGAAACCCTGTGCACCATATTGTACACCATCGGCGACCAGAAGGTGGTCGTGGGGAAGGCGACGATAATGAAGCCGAAGGAACCATTGTTCCACAGCCGGCCGATCCCCCCGAACGTCTTCAAGGTTTCCATGGCCAGTATCGAACCGGGCCACGAGAATTTGCCTCCTCCAACACTACTGGTGGATGACGAGGAGACACCGCGGCGGCTTGGTGATTGTTGCAATGGGTGGGTCCTGTTGTGGCCAAAGAGTCTGCTTCGTCTGGAGGCGGCCGGGAGCACACCCACGAGCACGCAGCCTCAGCAAGGTATGAACATCAACACCCCACCTACCCAATTAGCATCGGGTGTCAGGTTGGGTGATAGCGGACGGGGTAAGGAGGAGGCTCCATTAGTCGCTGATGATGTCGCCATGGATGAGGATGAGGATGATGATGGCGCTGAATAGTATGTCTATACTGGCGCCTCCTTAGGGTTTGAGCGTCATGAGTCGGTGCCTGAATTACCGTCTCAATGTATTATTGACGACCTTCTGGTAGTAAAGAAGTCTAGGAAGAGAGCGAGGAAAGGCAAAAAAGCTGATTCTATGATCCAGCCGCCTCAGCAGCCTCGGCTTCAGGACCGTATAGATATCCCCGATGCGGATAAATGACATATCCCCGGTCAACCAATCCTACCTGCAACAGCGCTACGGGCCAGATTCGGTGATCTAAGGAGACTTCATGACGATGTGCTGCGGGTAGAGAAATGCCTCACCGCCTCGAAAGATCCAGGATACCCACTTTACGTGGTTAACGTTCCGCGGCAAATGTCGTACGTCGACAGCTTCCCTGCGGATAAGTTCTTCCTCTGATTCGATTACATATTCGACATGTTTCACGTGAAGAAGCTGGATTTTACGTTTGTCCGCCTTTATGCCTTGCACATGAACTACATCATTGGGGTTGAGCAGATACGTCATATCTGTGTCGCTGACCCGTACTACATGCACGAGAGCTTCTTGGAAGTCTGTGCAGAGCAGCGTGAATACGCGAGGGCTTACATCGTCAGTTTCATGCTCGCCAATAAGGACAAGGAGGTGATTCCCGTGCCTTATCATCCCGTGTAAGTCATCCGCGCTGCTATCCTTCCTTCGATTTCAATAATTCATTTGCACGGTGGAGGCTAATTAATTTGAGGTGTACTTATTTTACGCAGCAGCGGGCGCGCCGTCCTCATCATCCTCTACCCCTGATTCTCCCATGCTCTTTACTTGGACTCGTCGAAGAACATTCATAAAAAGGATTACACCCACATCAAAGATGTTCTCGACAGTGCTATGTTTTACTACCAAGCAAGGGGTGGAGAGGTTAGGGACAAGAAGATAAGGGGCGGCAGGGCCGCCTTCAGCCATAAGACTGACTTCTGCTGCATCCAGCAACCGAACGATTCTCTTAATGATGGATTATATGTCCTACACCACATACTGGAGTACAGACGGGATCACCAGAACCTTCACATGTCACCTAGATCTGGCGATGCCCATATTCTGCAATGGGCAAAGGACATAGGAGATATCGAGGATCATCGACTTCGAGCTGAGTTCTATAACATCCAGCGCGAACTTGCCCAAATCATCATGAAAGAGGTCGTCAGCAAAACAGGGATGTTCTACGGAGAAGGACAAATGTCGTGGGAAGACGTCCGAACATGGATAGCCTCTCAGCGTCTCGACATGAAGCCTTTCACTAAGCTCGGGGACTATCTCCCTGACCTCGATGGATGGCACGGCATGTTGGAGTGATTGTCGATATATGACAATGTGTCTGTTTAGTCCATACTTTCTGTATGACAAAACTTTGAGTTATGCGCAGTGAAACTTTATTTGTGATGTAATTAAACCGTCCTCCTCCTCGACTAGCGAAGATCACTCTAGTTAGGGCATTTTGGGTACGATGAACTTTGTTATTTATGCTTATGATATGTTGTTTCTATTTTTGTCAAGTCTGTCTCTTTCTATTGCTCAACTATATATGTTGCATATCATCGACTCATGTGACGATGCAGGTGCATAGATCATCGATGGCGAAGAAGTGCTACGCCAGGAGTATATATATGATGAGTGGCCGGAGTGTCAGGCCCAGGTGTTGCCGGTTTCCGGTTTCCGAGCGACAGGCAGTAGTTAGTTTAGGTTCACGCTAATGCGAGAGAGGGATACGAACTCATGTACTCAAAGTGATAGCTCTTCTCGCGTATACCATTGTTTAGATGGATGACGATGTATTTGCAAGTAATCAAGGACTTGTATCGCTATTTTCGAGATGATGACGAGAGACCACTTTGTGTTGGATGATGATTATGATGAGACTATTTGTATGTATATGCTATGATTATATTCGTGGTCTCGCAGGCATTTGTATGTGTATCATGATGACATTTCTATGTGCTAAAGATTCTTCTATAAAGCCTGTTCAAATACAAAACAAATATGCCCAAAAAAACAAAAAACCTGTTAAATTAGCAGTAGCGAGTGTATAGAAGTTAGCAGCAGCGCCGCTATAGCAGTAGCGCGTTGCTGCAAAGGGCGCTAGAGCTACTAGCAGTAGCGTGCTCCCAGTAACCGCGCTGCTGCTACACTTGTGTAGCAGTAGCGCCGGTGACCACGCGCTACTGCTATATGTTAGCTATAGCACCTTATTAGTAGCGCCCCACCCCGCACTACTGATACACCTAAAACCCGCGCTGCTGCTAGCCTTTTCCCTAGTAGTGATGTTTGGTTGCAAACCACTAGTGCAGAATCGGGCTATAGTACCGGTTCGTAAGGACCTATAGTCCCGGTTCTACAACTGGCACTAAAGTGTGGGGACTAAAGGTCCCCCTAGTCCCGGATCAACATGACCCGGGACCAAAGGCCCACCACGTGGCACGAACCCGCGCCGGGGGCTGGGGGACCTTTAGTCCCAGTTGGTAACACCAACTAGGACTAAATGCTTTTTTTTATTTTTTTCCGATTTTTAAATGTCTGAATTATTTGACGATTTAATCTCTAATCACCCCGCATCACTGCTCAAGTGTGGAGCACTCATTCCAAATCGTCTAGTTGGTAACACTAGACGGGACTAAAGGATTTTTTTTATTTTTTCCGAATTTCAAATTTCTGAATTATTTGACGATTTAATCTCTAATCACTCCTCATCACTTCTCAAGTGTGGAGAACTCATTCCAAATCATCTAACTTCCCAGCTGGTCACTCATCCTCTCACTACTCCAGCCTGAGCAAGCTTAAATTCCGAGTTCTATTCCCCCTAACTTCCAAGTCTGCACTTGTTGTTTTCGTGACAATAGTAAGCTGTCAATCCTATTAACCCTCAGGAGTTTAGCTTGAGCATGAAGTCACATGGTTCACCATTTAAGTTTGAAACTATTATTCTAAAAAACAATAATTATTTAGTAACACAAATATTTCTTGAATAAGTAGTTTGACCATAGTTTGAACAGATTTGACCAAAATTCAAAAAACTAAAATAATTATTTAGTAACACTAATATTTCTTGAATGAGTAGTTTGACCACAGTTTGATCAGATTTAACCAAAATTCAAAAAAACTGAAATTTGAGCATAACTTTCTTTCCTTTCAGAATTTGAGAATTCTAAAAATTTGCAAAACAGCCTACGGTGGTCTAAATCGGAACCGGATTTCCATGCTGAACATTTTCATATATTATACGTTTTTTGACATCGTATGCAAAAGATATGGTC
>NC_057807.1:548722147-548777959 GCF_018294505.1 Triticum aestivum
CAACCGGGACTAAAAGGTTAGACCCCTTTAGTCCAAGTTGGTGGCTCCAACCCCTTTAGTCCCGGTTGGTGGCTCCATCCTGGACTAAAGGTCTAACCTATAGTCCCAGTTTGTGTCACAAACTGGGACTAAAGGGGCTCGCGGGGCCCGGGCCTAACGCCATCCTGCCATCACCCCTTTAGTCCCGGTTGGTGACACAAACCGGGACTATAGGTCACAAATGAACTGGGACTAATGCATAGCCATTCAAACTGGGACTAATGGTACCATTAGTACCGGGCCGTAATTGAACCGGGACTAATGAGGTGAACATAAGGTCGTTTTTCTACTAGATTATGCGGGGTATGATTAAGACATAACTGTGATGCCCCTGATTCAACCGTACACTAATCTTGCACGCAAACGTGTATGATCAAGATCAAGGACTCACGGGAAGATATCACAACACAACTCTAAAAGTAAAATAAGTCATACAAGCATCATATTACAAGCCAGGGGCCTCGTGGGCTCGAATAGAAGTGCTCGAACATAAACGAGTAAGCGGAAGCAACAATATCTGAGTACATACATAAGTTAAACAAGTTCCCATAAGATGGCTAGCACAAAATGGGATACAGATCGAAAGAGGTGCAGGCCTCCGGCCTGGGATCCTCCTAAACTAGTCTTGGTCGTGTCGGCCTGCACGTAGAATAAGGCACCCTCGGTGTAGAAGGGGTCATCTAAGGTGGAGCCTGGCTCCTGTGCTCCAGCATCTGGTTGCGACATCCGAGAAGAAGAGGAAAAGGGGGAAAAGAGGGAGCAAAGCAACCGTGAGTACTCATCCAAAGTACTCGCAAGCAAAGATCTACACTACATATACATGGGTATATGTGTAAATGGGCAATATCGGTGGACTGAACTTCAGAAAGCCAGAATAAGAGGGGGACAACTAGTCCTATCGAAGACTATGCTTCTGGCAACCTCCATCTTGCAGCATGTAGAAGAGAGTAGATGGTAAGTTCACCAAGTATCATCGCATAGCATAATCCTACCCGGCTATCCTCCCCTCGTCACCGGGATGTCTCTAGAACTTGTCTGGGTGTGTTTTATTAAGTATCCGGTTCTAGTTGTCATAAGGTCAAGGTACAACTCCGGGTCATCCTTTTACCGAGGGACATGGCTATTCGAATAGATAAACTTCCCTGCAGGGGTGCACCACATTTCCGAACATGCTTGATCCCTTTGGCCGGACACACTTTCTTGGGTCATGCCCGGCCTCGGAAGATCAACATGTCGCAGCCCTACCTAGGCTCAACAGAGAGGTCAGCACGCTGGTCTAAATCCTATGTGCCAGGGGTCTGGGCCCACCGCCCATTGCACACCTGCATGTTGCGTACACGGCCGGCGAGCAGACCTAGCCTCCCTTATACAAGAGCAGGCGTTCCAGTCCAACCTAGCGCGCGCCGCTCAGTCGCTGACGTCAAGAAGGCTTTGTTTAATACCACAACGTCGAGTGCCCATAACTATTCCCGTGTAGTTGGTTAGTGCGTATAGGCCAGTGGCCAGACTCAGATCAAATACCAAGATATCGTTAAACGTGTTAGTTTGAAGTAACCGCGGATGCCGGCCAGGGCCAGGCCCACCTCTCTCCTAGGTGGTCGCAACCTGCCCTGTCGCTCCGCCACAAAGTAACCATCAGGGGGCTGTCGGGAACCCAGGCCCATCACTACCTGGATGGATCCACTGCCCCTTCAGCCCCCATCTTTGGAACACTTGCGGGTACCCTACGAGCCTACCTGACTTTAGTCACCACCTGGATATTATGTATGTATATGTATGTTTGTATAGTATATACATGTGATCACCTCCCGAGTGATCACGACCCGATAGTATAGCATGGCAGACGAACACGAATATAGGGCCACAGATGATAAACTAGCATCCTACACTAAGCATTTAGGATTGCAGGTAAGGTATCAACAACTGTAGCAACAATGACGGGCTATGCAATAGAATAGGATTAACCAAAGCAGTAACATGCTACACTACTCTAGTGCAAGCAGTAGAGGGAAGGAATAGGCGATATCTGGTGATCAAGGGGGAGGGGGCTTGCCTGGTTGCTCTGGCAAGGAGGGGGTCGACGGTGACGTATTCGTACCAAGTGGCATCAGTGATGACCCACAAGTGTAGGGGATCTATCGTAGTCCTTTCGATAAGTAAGAGTGTCGAACCCAACGAGGAGTAGAAGGAAATGACAAGCGGTTTTCAGTAAGGTATTCTCTGCAAGTACTGAAATTATCGGTAACAAATAGTTTTGTGATAAGGTAATTTTTAACGAGTAACAAGCAATGAAAGTTAATAAGGTGCAGCAAGGTGGCCCAATCCTTTTTTTACCAAAGGATAAGCCTGGACAAGTTCTTATATAGAGAAAAGCGCTCCCGAGGACACATGGGAATTAATGTCAAGCTAGTTTTCATCACGCTCATATGATTCGTGTTCGTAACTTCGATAATTTGATATGTGGGTGGACCGATGCTTGGGTACTGCCCTTTCTTGGACAAGCATCCCACTTATGATTAACCCCTATTGCAAGCATCCGCAACTACAAAAGAAGTATTAAGGTAAACCTAACCATAGCATGAAACATATGGATCCAAATCAGCCCATTACGAAGCAACACATAAACTAGGGTTTAAGCTTCTGTCACTCTAGCAACCCATCATCTACTTATTACTTCCCAATACCTTCCTCTAGGCCCAAACAATGGTGAAGTGTCATGTAGTCGACGTTCACATAACACCACTAGAGGAGAGAAAACATACATCTCATCAAGATATCGAAGAATACCAAATTCACATGACTACTAATAGCAAGACTTCACCCATGTCCTCAGGAACAAACGTAACTACTCACAAAGCATATTCATGTTCATAATCAGAGGGGTATTAATATGCATTAAGGATCTGAACATATGATCTTCCACCAAATAAACCAACTAGCATCAACTACAAGGAGTAATCAACACTACTAGCAACCCACAGGTACCAATCTAAGGTTTTGGTACAAAGATTGGATACAAGAGATGAACTAGGGTTTGAGAGGAGATGGTGCTGGTGAAGATGTTGATGGAGATTGACCCCCTCCCGATGAGAGGATCGTTGGTGATGACGATGGTGATAATTTCCCCCTCCCGGAGGGAAGTTTCCCCGACAGAACAGCTCCGTCGGAGCCCTAGATTGGTTCCGCCAAGGTTCTGCCTCGTGGCGGCAGAGTTTCATCCCGAAAGCTTGCTTATGATTTTTTTCCATGGTAAAAGCCTTCATATAGCAGAAGATGGCCACCAGAGGGCTGCCAGGGGGCCAACGAGGCAGGGGGGCGTGCCCAGGGGGGTAGGGCGCGTCCCCCATCCTCGTGGACAGGGTGTGGGCCCCCTCTGGTACTTCTTCCGCTCAATATTTATTATTAATTCCAAAAAAGACTTTCGTGGAGTTTCAGGACTTTTGGAGTTTTGCAGAATTGGTCTCTAATATTTGCTCCTTTTCTAGCCCAAAATTCCAGCTGCCGGCATTCTCCCTCTTCATGTAAACCTTGTAAAATAAGAGAGAATAGGCATAAGTATTGTGACATAACGTGTAATAACAGCCTATAATGCAATAAATATCAATATAAAAGCATGATTCGAAATGGACATATCAACTCCCCCAAGCTTAGACCACGCTCGTCCTCAAGCGAAAACCGATATCGAAAAGTATGTCCACATGTTTAGAGATAGAGGTGTCGATAAAATAAAATACGTACATGAGGGCATCATGATCATTCTTATAACAGATATATATATATATATATATATATATATATATATATATATATATATGATTTCTTATGCTAAAGTAATAATCTAGTCACAATGTCAAGTCTGAATCAGAAACTTCATTGAGAACCAACAAACTATGATCTCGGTCATTGAAGCAATTGCAATTTATCATAACAACGGAAAGAGTCAATATAAGAGCTTTTCAGCAAGTCCACATACTCAACTATCATTTAGTCTTTCACAATTGCTAACACTCACGTAATAGTTATGGGTATGGAGTTTTAATCGAACACTGTTGGGGATATGACTACTGAGTATAAACCGCCCAGGAGGAGCCGGAATACACTCACAAGGAGTCCCGTATAAAGGCCCATGAAGATGAAGGCTATGGTGCTTTAACTATGGAGGCTTAGAGGCCCAGAGCCCAATGGCGGATTAGGGCCCATAGTAGTAAACCGCCATAGATGTGTAACTTGTATTGTACGTTAGGGAAAGGAAGAAACCGAGCCGGACACTTGTATGAGCCGGCCTCGGGATTCTGTAGACCGGCCGGGCGTCAACCTGTGGATATATAGGGACGACCCGGCGGCGGTTCTGGGACAAGAAACAACAACTTGAGAACTAGGCAAAGCGTATTTGCTCCCTAGTAATCGAGACCACATAAAAAACACCACAACTGGATCGTAGGCTTTTACCTTCACCGCAAGGGGCAGAACTAGTATAAACTCCCCGTGTCCTTTGTCCTGTTTAACCCCTCTAAGCTAACCCGATCGCGATGGCTCCACGACTAAGTCATTTCACTAGGACATCTGACATGATAATTCCATGACAGTTGAAGCCCACCGTGGGGCTATCGCATGATGGTTTCAAGTTCTTGGAGGGCAAGTTCGAAGGGCTCAAAGGGTACGTAGTGGGCCCGATGACTAAGAGTCGTCGCAGCAAGCACTACATCGACGACGCAGGCTGGGGCCCTGACGTCGGCTCAATCGAGTATGGGTACCGGGTCCCCTTCGGAGGAATTCACGTCTTCATCGGCAAGATCGGGACATCTGCACCGACCTCGTCGAGACGGCTCAGCATGCGAGCCCTGCTCGGGTTCAGCCCGCCATGAAGCGTGCGTTCGTAGGTTTCATCCATGGTACCGAATCTGAACCGGCATCTGATGGTGAGGATACCATCTATTCCGATGGCGAGTCATCCATCGGCGAGACCGAGTCTTTGTATCAAGTTCAGGATGGCCTGTTTGGGGGTTGTTCCGATGGCAGCAGTATTCCGGACACCTTTGAACCGCCAAACCAGGTTGCAATCTTCATGGCCGGTACACAGCTCGCACCTCAATCTTCAATAGCGGCGGCGATGATTTCCGGATCAGCAGCCGGGGCAAGAGGCCCTGCGCGCCCGCCGGTTCAAGTCTTGTCCGGGTTATTGGACACTTTAGCAACATTGTTGACCACTGAGGTTAATCCGGATAATCGGGATGAGCATAATGCAGAAGTCAGAAAGTTGCGAGATCAGATAGCTCAGGCTAAGGAGGACATGGTTGCTGAGGAGACCAGGATGGCTGAGGAGCGGATCGCTTTGGATGCTTAGGCTGAGCAGGTTCATGCGGAGTCTTACCGGCTTATGCTGGACCAGAATGCTTCAAACGAGGTGATGAGGAGGAGGCACCAGTCTCGACTACCACCGGTTTACGAAGCAAGGAATCTCTTTACTACGCCAGGAGCGGGCACCAGTAACCCGCCCGTGGTGAACTGGGTTGAAGCACCCAGGACAGGAGCGCCGGATTAGCCGGGCATGATGGGCTTGCCTCAGCAGAACCGTGATCCGCCACAATACGTTCCAGCACCACTGGGTCACTTTCCTACCCCTTTGGACAATATGATTGCTGCGGCATCAAGATTGGCTGCTATTCCAATGGAAGGTGACTCCCCCATGGCGATTGAGACACGACGGGCTAGAGATCTACTCCAGACAGCAATGGTTCACCAATAGGCTTATTCATACATTCGGGACAGGATTCACTCTACCCTTGTCCAAGACGGAGTTACAGCAGGCATGTTGAAGAGCCAGCTGTGTCAAGCAGTGGATGGAATCATAATCTGCCACGGAGGCCTAACCCGGTAGGGGGAACGAATGAAGCACATGATTTAGTGGACCAATGACGAGCGCGCTGTGGCGCCAGATTGACTGCACAGGACATGGAGCATTAGCTTACGCCGGTTCATGCAACTACTACAGTAGAACTAGGAGTTGTTTTTACAACTTTGGGGGTGCCATGTCTCACACCGGCCCTGCGCAATGCGCGGTTGCCCAAGGACTTCAAGGGCCCTCGAAAAGTGCCCAATTACACTGCTGATTTACACCCCGAGTCATGGGTAGAAAGCTATGAGATGGCCATGGAGATGCTGGACGTGGATGGAGCGGTGTGTGCTAAGTAATTCACTATGATGCTAGAAGGAACAACTAGCACCTGGCTAAAGAGTTTACCACCTAATTCAATTGGGTCATGGGACCAGTTGAAGAGCCGGTTTATCAACAACTTCAAAGATACTTGCAAGCAACCGATGTCAATTGTTGATCTGGCCACTTGTGTTCAAGGAGAGGGTGAATTGACTACACATTGGGTACTCCGGGTTTCTGAGATCTTACATTCATCTAACCGCATCAATGCAGATTCAGCAATTATAACGTTGGAAGGCAATTGCAAGTTCAAGCCTTTGAAGTTCAAGTTGGGGCGGATGAAGCATCACTGCAATGATATGGGAACACTCATGGGGGCTATGGTTAAGTATGCTGACTCTGATAGTACCAAGGATCCTGAGTTTGACGAGGAAAAGCCGGGGAAGGGAAAGAAGAGCGGCAACACCAAGGGACAGCAGCCTAACCCGGCGGTCAATAGTAACAATGGTAAACGTAAAGCGGACAACTCAGATTTTGTGGCTAACACCAATGTGTAGGGTAATAATCAACGTCGTAAGGGTAAACCGCCCCAGCGCGGTGGCGGTATGAATCTGGAGCGTTTGTTGAATCAGCCTTGCCCGAAGCACGGGACAAAGGAGGTTCCAGCCACACACCTCTGGAAGGACTTTTTCATTATGCGAGAGTTCAAAAACTCTGATCTTTTTTGGTATGATCAGGGTCATATAACTATTTGTGTAAGCCGCCCAGGAGGGGCCGGGTTACGCAAAGGAGGACTCACCAGAAAGAAGCCCAAGACCCAGCATGAAGATGGCGGTTCAATGGAGGGCCTAAAGCCCACCGGCGATTGGAGGCCCGTTGTAGTAAACCGGCACAATGGCGTGACTTGTATTGTAAGGTAGATTTAACTAGTCACCGAGTGGGCCACTGTTTATAAGCTGGACGGGACTCTGTAAGCCGCAGGGCGCCAACCCGTGTATATAAGGGGGCAACCAGCTGGTGGCTAAGGGTAAGAAACAACTTGTCGAGAACCGGGCATAGCGTATCTCGCTCCCTGGTCATCGAAACATCAAGCAATACCAACCAAACTAGACGTAGGCCTTACCTTCATCGTAAGGGGCCGAACTAGTATAAACCTCTCGTGTCTCTTGTCCCGATTAACCCCTTCAAGCTTCCTAGTTGCGATGGCTCCGCGATTAAGTCCTTTCACTAGGACATCCGACGTGACAATTCCATGATAGTTGGCACCCACAGTGGGGCCAGTGCACGATGGATTTGAGTTCTTGAAGGGAAACTTCGAAGGGCTCAAGGGATACGCAGTAGGCCAGATGACCAAGAGTCGTCGCGGCAAGATCTACATCGACGACGAAGGCTGGGGCCCCGATGCTGGCTCAATTGAGTATGGATACCGGGTCCCCTTCGGCGGAATCCACGTCTTCATCAGCCGGATTGGTGAGCCGGGCCCTGAGCCGAACAACTGCACCGACCTCGTCGAGACAGCTCAGCGTGCTAAACCCACCCGAGTTCAACCCGGCGTGAAGCGTGTTTTTGTGGACTACATCCACGCAGAAGAACTTTCTGAAGGATCTGAAGGTGGTGGTGAGACGACCGTTCTTTCTGACGGTGATTCGTCCGCCGGTTCAACAGATTCGCTGTATCTGGTGCAAGATGGCATGCTCGGGGGCTGTTCCGATGGCTCCAGTATTCCGGACCCCTGTGAGTCGCCAAATTGGGAAGGAGTCTTCATGGCTGGGACTCAACCCGGCCAAAATTCTACAGCTGCTGCTGCAATTACGTCCAAGATAGGAGCGTCCGGGGCAGGAGGTCCCGTGCGCCCGCCGTCTCAAGTGCTGATAGATCTCATGGATAAGCTTATGACCCTGTTAATCGCCACGGTTATCCCCGCAAATAAAGATGAGCATGACACAGAGGTGGCGCGGGTACGCAAGGAAATAGCTCGGGCCAAGGAGACCTTAGCAGCTAAGGATACCAGATTAGCCACGGAACGGGCGGCTTTGGATTCACGGGCGCAACAACTCCAGTCAGAGGCTTTCCAGCTTACGATGAGCCTGAACGCATCCAATGAGGTGATGAGAAGGAGGCACCAGAAAACTTAGTCCCGTTTGCCTCCGACTTACGACCCTCGGGTTCTGTTTGCTACACCCGGAGCCGGCCCAAGTAACCCACCAGATGCAAATAAGTTTATGCCAGCCGGAACAGGAGGACCGGCTCAGCCTCGGGAGATGGTACCTCCTCATGGAAACATGGTGCCACCTCGTTATGTGCCGATACCGCCGGGTCACTTTTCCAACCCCATGGAGAACTTAATCGCAGCATCAACGCGTCTAGAGGCTCTCCCAGTGGACGGTGATGATCCAACAGCGGTGAAGACCCGGAGGATCAGGGAACTTGTCCAGACGGCCCTGGCTCAGCAAGAGACTTATTCTTATAGTCGGGACATGATTCACTCAACTCCTCCGCCTTGGTTAGCACCACCTCGTCAGAACCGGAGTCCGAGTTACAGCAGGCACATGGAGTCGGAAGCTTTGTCAAGCAATGCTCAGCGATGGAACCAGCCCAGTGGCTATAACCCGGTAGAAGATCAGGTACGTCAGGAGAACGAGCGGGCGGCTCAGCTGGCGGCTCAACAGACGGCTCATCAAGATTACCCAGAGTATCCGATGGCTTCCGTTGAGACGGGAGTGGCCACTAGAACCGGCGGCGTTCCTTGTTTGGTGTCGGCTCTGCGTAATGTACGTTTTCCGAAGGATTTCAAGGGACCTCGAAAGGTGCCGAATTACACGGCCGACTTACAGCCTGGAGCGTGGATCGAGAGCTATGCGATGGCCATGGAGCTGTTGGAGGTCAGCGATGCAGCAATGGCTAAGTATTTTACAATGATGTTAGATGGAACGGCCCGGTCCTGGTTAAAGGGCCTGCCCCCCAACTCCATTGATTCGTGGGCAGAGCTAAAAGCCCGCTTCATCCAGAACTTCAAGGACACTTGCAAGCAATCCATGTCGATTGTGGATTTGACGAATTGTAAGCAAGAGGAGGGTGAGTCCACAACTCACTGGGTACACCGGGTTAAGGAGATAATACATTCATCTAACAAGATGGATGCTGGCTCTGCAGTCCTTATGTTGGAAAAGAATTGTCGCTTTGAGCCACTGAGGCAGAAGCTGGGGCGCCTTAAGCGTGATTGCAACGATATGGGTATGCTGATGGCCGCTTTAGTCAAATACGCCGATTCTGATAGTACCAAGGACCCCGCGTCTGATGAGGAAAAGACAGGGGAGGGAAGGAAGAACGATAAGGGAAAGGGACAGCAGCATAACCCGACGAATCAAGGGGGCAACAAGCGTAAGACCGAGGGTAACCCGCAGTTTGTAGCCAATGCCAATGCACAGGATAACAATAAGAGACGTAAGGGCAAGCTGCCTCGATATGGCGGGTCGGGCCCATCTCTTGAGCAGCTACTCAATGAGCCATGCCCGAAACACGGCACCCGGGAATGTCCCGCCACCCACTTATGGAAATATTGTGCGATCATGAAGGCTTTTAAGAATTCTAACACATTTGGTGGCAATCATGGGTCGGGCGGCGGCTCAGGAGCTGGCGGTTTTCATGGCCCGGGTGGCGGTTCAAGTTTCGTCTTTCAGGGACATCAGGGCGGTCATAATCAACAACAATCTGGTCAAGGGGAACAACAGCAGCAGCAATCGGGTTATCAAAGCCATCCGAAGCAGCTGAATAGTGGGCAGTATCATGTGTTTACCACTAGCTTGTGCAAACGTGACCAGAAGGTTCATAAGAGGGCTGTAAATTCTATTGAGCCGGCGGTTCCTCGTTATTTGAGATGGTCAGAACAACCCATTGTGTGGAGCAGGGAAGATCACCCCATCCGGGTTGATAATCCGGGTCAGTTAGCCTTGGTAGTAGCACCTCAGGTTGGTGGCTATAAATTCACTAAGGTACTCATGGATGGAGGTAGCAGCATCAATATCCTCTATTATGAGACCTCCCAACACATGGGGTTAACTGATAAGAATTTGAAGACGTCCAACACCGTTTTTCATGGAGTGGTCCCTGGCAAGTCAGCGTACCCAGTTGGCAAGATCGAACTAGAAGTGGCCTTTGGAGACGAGTATGACTCCAGAGCTGAAAAATTAACCTTTGAAGTGGTCAAAATCAGGAGTCCTTATCATGCTTTGTTTGGACGGCCGGCTTATGCCAAGTTCATGGCATGGCCGTGCTATGTTTACTTACAGCTTAAGATGCCGGGTCACAAAGGTACCATCACTGTGCATGGAAGACGGAAGGTAGCTCTGGAATGTGAGGAGGGCGACGCGGCTTATGCTAAGTCTGTTTCCGCAGCGGAGGAACTGAAGTTTTATCAAAACAATGTTGACCCTGCAGATATGACCTCTCTGAAAAAGCCAAGCACCAAGCATGACCCGGCGATGAAGTTTAAATCGGCTGCTGAAACCAAGCTTGTGGATTTCAACCCGGGTGATTCGTGTAAACAGTTCAGCATCAGTGCTAATTTGGATCCGAAATAGGAAAGCACGCTCATCGAGTTCATCCGTGAGAACCGGGACATATTTGCATGGAAACCTTCGGACATGCCAAGTGTACCGAGAGAACTCGCTGAGCACACCCTTAATATTGATCCAAAGTATAAGCCAGTCAGGCAGTTTCTTCGACGATTCAACGAAGAGAGGCGGCAAGCTATTGGAGAGGAAGTCGCCCGGCTCTTGGCCGCCGGGTTTATTGTTGAAGTTTTTCACCCAGAGTGGTTGGCTAACCCGGTGCTCGTGCTCAAGAAGAACGGCACCTGGCGGATGTGTGTGGATTACATAGACTTAAATAAGGCTTGTCCGGCTGATCCCTTTGCTCTCCCCCGTATTGATCAGATCATTGATGCTACGGCGGGTTGTGAGCATTTAAGCTTTTTGGATGCTTACTCTGGTTATCATCAGATCAAGATGGCAGTTAAGGACTAGGAGAAGACAACTTTCATCACTCCGTTTGGAGCCTTCTTTTATGTATCTATGCCGTTTGGGCTCAAGAGTGCTCAGGCGACTTATCAGCGATGTGTGCAGAACTGTCTCCACGATCAAATTGGGCGCAATGTTCATGCTTATGTGGATGATATCATGGTGAAGTCCAGGGAGAAAGAAACCTTGATATCTGACCTGAAGGAGACCTTTGATAATCTCCGGGTTTATAAAATGATGCTTAACCCGGAAAAGTGTGTATTTGGTGTACCTGCGGGCAAGCTCTTGGGTTTCTTGGTTTCAAACAGAGGCATTGAAGCTAATTCAGAGAAGATCAAGGCAATTACCTCTTTGGCAAAACCGGCGTGCATCAATGATGTTCAGCGATTGGCGGGTCGTGTTGCTGCTTTAAGTCGGTTCATAAGCCGGTTAGGTGAGAAGGCCTTACCGCTGTATCAGATGATGAAGAAAACAGACACCTTTGTCTGGAGTGATGCTGCTAACACTGCCTTTGAAGATTTAAAGAGACAGTTGTTTGAGCCACCGGTTCTTGCGGCTCCCATTGATAGAGAGCCGCTGTTGTTATATGTGGCTGCTAACTCGCGGGCCGTCAGTGTTGCCATCGTGGTGGAGCGTAAGGAAGCAAGCAAGGAGCACCCGGTTCAACAGCCGGTTTACTATATTAGTGAGGTGCTCATTGAGTCTAAACAAAGATACCCACATTGGCAGAAACTTGTTTATGGTGTGTTCATGGCAAACCGGAAGCTGAAACAGTACTTCCAAAGTCATCCTATAACGGTGGTAAGTTCTGCCCCTTTGGGAGACATCATTCAGAACAGGGAGGCCACATAACGAATCGCTAAATGGGCTATTGAGCTTGGGCCCTATGGTTTGAAGTATATGCCCTGTATTGCTATTAAATCTCAAGCCTTGGTGGACTTTATTAATGATTGGACAGAGTTGCAGGCACCTGAGAAACCAGATAATACATATTGGACTATTCACTTTGATGGGTCCAGGCAGTTAGAAGGTTCAGGGGCTAGAGTTGTTTTAACTTCCCCTCAAGGTGACAAATTTCGTTATGTGCTCTGGCTCATGTTTCCCTGTACTAACAATGCAGCTGAGTATGAGGCCTTCCTCCATGGTCTCCGGATGGCCAAAGAGATGAATTTGAGCCGGGTAAGTTGCTTGGGCGACTCAGATCTCGTGGCTCAACAGGTGTCTGGGAAGTGGGACTCTAAGGATCCCCTAATGGCGGCTTACCGTCGCGAAGTATATGATGCGGCTGGGCACTTCAAAGGGTATCAGGTGGAGCACATTGATCGAAGGAAGAATGAGGCATCTGATGCGTTAAGACGGTTGGGATCTCAGCGCAAGCCGATGCCGCCGAACACCTTTCTTGACGTTCTGCATAATCCTTCTGTCAAGGTACCTACAGAGGAAGAGCTAGCAGTGCCAGACCCGAAGGCACACGAGGTGGCCGCGCTTCACGTCATCCCGGATTGGATATTGCCATACTTGGC
Source organism: Triticum aestivum (assembly GCF_018294505.1). Taxonomy (NCBI): domain Eukaryota; kingdom Viridiplantae; phylum Streptophyta; class Magnoliopsida; order Poales; family Poaceae; genus Triticum; species Triticum aestivum. Next base: position 548,734,882 of record NC_057807.1, read on the forward strand.
TTATATGACCCGGGGAGAGTTGCCTGAGGATGAGACCTTGGCGAGACAAATCGTCAGGCGGTCCAAATCCATGACAATTGTTAACGGCGAGTTACATCACCTCAGTGTCACAGGGGCATTTCAGCGTTGTGTGTCGCGTGCGGAGGGTCAAGAGATACTTCGAGAGATCCATCAAGGAGACTGTGGTCATCATGCCGGCTCAAAATCTCTTGTGGCTAAGGCTTTCCGTCATGATTTTTATTGGCTTATGCTCATGCTGATGCAGAGGATCTTGTCAGCAAATGTGACGGATGTCAAAAATTCTCATGACGAGCTCATGTGCCGGCTCAAGAGTTGAGGATGATCCCAATTACTTGGCCGTTCGCAGTCTGGGGGCTTGACATGGTGGGACCTTTCAAGAGGTCTAAGGATAAAAAGACACACCTCTTGGTGGCAGTGGATAAATTTACAAAGTGGATTGAGGCAGAGCCGGTCAGTCAGTGTGCTGCAGCCACAGTGGTTCAGTTCATCAAAAAGGTGATCTTTCGTTTTGGTTTTCCACACAACATCATAACCGATAATGGCACTAATCTCTCCAGGGGTGCCATGGAAGAGTTCTGTCAACGAGAACATATTCGGCTTGACGTTTCGGTTGTTGCTCATCCTCAATCCAATGGTCAAGCAGAAAGAGCTAATCAGGAGATCCTGAGGGGTATCAAACCACGGCTCTTGGTCCCCTTACAGCAGACTCCGGGTTGTTGGGTGGAGGAGTTACCCTCTGTGCTGTGGAGCAACAACACTACGCCTAACAGATCCATGGGTTATACACCTTTCTTCATGGTCTATGGAGCAGAGGCAGTCCTGCCAAGTGACATCCGGCACGACTCACCCCGCGTGGCGGCTTACGTGGAGGCTGATAATGAAAAAGCTCGGCAGGATGCACTTGACTTGTTGGATGAGGAGCAAGACTTGGCGATAGTCCGCTCAACAATTTACCAGCAAGACCTTCGTCGCTATCACAGCCGCAGGGTGAGAAGCAGAACCTTTCAGGAAGGCGACTTAGTGCTCCGGCTCATCCAGGATCAGTCTGATATGCACAAGCTATCCCCTCCTTGGGAAGGACCCTTTGTGGTTAGCAAGAATCTGAACAACGGGTCATACTACCTCATTGATATTCGAGAGCACAAAGACTCACGTAAGTCAAAGGAGGAGACCCGCTGGCCGTGGAATATAGCCCATCTTCGGCCTTATTATACTTAAGCCACCGGCTCTCAAGATGTATATATTTTGATGATGTATATATTATATAAAGCAATAAAGCAGGACCTCTGTCCTTTTTTTACCCTCAAAATTCTATATGTCTTTTTTTGTCAGATGGTGGAAACAACCAACAGGGAGCGGATCATATCTGAATCCGGCTCTTCCTTTGGTTCGGCTTATGATCATATCTGAATCTAGCCATGATCACCTGGGGGCTTCCTGTTCAAACATAGGTCATATTCGAACAAAAGAGAACATAGCTGTCGATACCCACTTGATTGGCATACTGCCAAACCCACTGGGGGCTTCTTGATCATATTTGAATCATAGCTTAACTCCTTTGGGTCTGACGTGGATCATATTCGAATCAGCATCATTAAACAACTTCTATGGTCACTTGGGGGCTTCCTGTTCAAACATAGGTCGTATTCAAACCAAAGAGAACATAGCTGTCGATACCCACTTGATTGGCATCGCCAAAGCCACTGGGGGCTATATGATCGTATCTGAATCTTAGCTTACCCCCTTTGGAACGGTTTACTGATCGTATTCAAATATGAAGCCTTTGAAATATTGTTATTATCCATTATACTTCATAAAGTTTAAATTACTTGGTCATCTGGAGACCTTCTTGAAGGTACTATGAGATGGTTTTTGTTATTCCGGCTTAATACTGTTCACCCCAGGTTATTAAGTGCCGGGTGAACATGATGTGTTCCAACCTTTAGGAGTTGGACTTGCCAGCATTGTGTAGGTCATGTAAGCAGGGAATTCTTGCTTATTTTTATATGCATTATAGGGCAAGCAAATTTGATGTCCAGAAGATAAAAGACCAATATAAGCTGGAAGTATATAGCAATGGCGGCTTATGAAAGTATCAAGGGCCATAAACATGCGCGAAGGCATGACAAAATTGAAAGGTTTTTTCTACTCTATTACAAGACTCCCCGAGTCTGAATAATGAAGCATTGTTTTGCAAAGTCATAAGACGCCTCGCGGCTCACTCCTTTGGTGGGCTTGAAGGCTCCGAGTTATCCTTCTCCGCGTCTCCGTTGGCTGCTTTGTCCTGGAAAGTTGATGAGGCCCAGTCAATGCCGCTCAAAGCTTCAAACTCGGCTTCATCATCTATTAAACTGGTTGGGTCCACTTCAGGGGCAAAGGTATGCTTACGAATTGGAGGGATCAGGCTGACTTCATCATAAGAAGGTGTTGGGATTCTTCGGTTTTCGCTGTCATAGCCCGGCTGACATTTGGTGAGATTAGTATCGTTCCCGATAAGAGTAGCCACGGGGCGTATGTCTTTGACACAGGTGGTGAAATCCTGGTCGTCAAATTCGGTCCCATCTTCCTTCAGACTTGGGTATCCAAGAGCGAGGTCGGCTGGGTCAAGTTCTGGAAGCCATGCTTTCGGCCGGCGCAACGCGGCTATAGCCCCGGCTCTTGCAGACGCCCGACTTAGCTCTTGGACCCGTTGAGGTAGTGAAGCAAGCCGTTTCAGCACGTCTTGCAGAAGGTGAGGAACATCATTTAGTAAAGCTACAATGGCCAAAGCACGTTGTGACCCGGTGTAGAGCTGTTCTACAAGAGTATAGAGTGCCTTCAGCTTGATCAGCGTGTTCTGCTTGAGGTTTGTGCTCCTGGGGCCTGCATCATTAAAACATAAGGTGAGCCGGAGCTGGCGTTTGAAGTTATCATTGAAAGGAGGTTTGCAAGGTTTAAAATTTATATGGGTAACTTACCAAAGATTGCTGAGACCATTTGAGATATCTGGTGTTTTAAGCCTGACAGCTCCGACGTTGTTTCTGCAAGTAATGCCTCTGCTGTCTCAGCCCGGGTTACTAGTGAAGCCTTTGCATCAGCCCAGATTTTCTTTTCTGACTCAAAATTCTGCTTCAGCTTTTCTTGTTGAGAGATACTGAACTCAAATTTGGAGTTGGCCTTTTAAATTTCAAGTTCTTGAGCGGCCAAGCGGCTCTTCAGGTCAGCCATCTCCGACTCAAATTGACTTATGGTGGCCTGCATTAAGACCGAGTTATGATTAGAATCATGGTAAAATAACATTAAGTCCCAAGCACTTTGCAAGCAAAAATACTTGACACTTGGGGGCTAATGTGTGCTGAAGAATTTTTCATTTACAATGCCGGCTCATGGAAATTAAGTCTCAAGCACTTTGCAAGCAAAGATACTTGACACTTGGGGGCTAATGTGTATTGCAAGTTTAAAGTATCATGTAATAACCAGGTTAGAATTTTTTTCTCAAAAGCCGGATAAATCAGTGTTAAGCAATTTTCTAAAGTCTACATCATATTTATTCATAAGCAATAGACTTGGGGGCTGATACAGTAAGTATGATTCGGAAAAAGAAGCATAAGTCATACCTCAGATTTTTGCTGTATTTGCTTCACCATGCCAATTTCCAGGTCACGGCTGCTATGTACTTGGTTGAGATAGCCAGAGACTATATCTTCAATACTTAAATGGGTATAATCGGCAATATCTAGCTTGGCTTTTTGACATTCCAGAAGTTCCTCCTTAGCAGAGCACTTGGCAAGGACAGTGGGTCGCTCCGGCTCAACAAAGTGAGTCTTCAGAATCTCAACGTCCGGATCAGTTGTCTTGACCGGGCTAGGAGCTTCCGGGTTATCAGAGCTGTTGAGAGTGTCTTCGGTGGGTGGATCAGAGGTTGCTGCTCGAATGTCATGGGTCGGTTCAGGCGGTGGCTGATGGGTAGAACTATCAGGAGCAGTCATGCCAAGCTCCGGTTCAGTCACGACCGGGTCTCGGGACGGCTTACTCTTTTTTGCCTTCTTACTGGGTTTCACTTGCATGATGTAGACAAAAGCAGAAGGATGAGTACAAAAGCATGGGTAAGGAAAAGAACATAAGGTAAGAAAAAATATATTACCCGGGGGCAGTTTTGAAAGCTGGCATGTTAGATTGCATAGACTCGCCGGAGGAAGGAGAGGTATCCTGATAATTGGAGTCAGATGAATTGAGAGGTTGGTGAAATAAAACCGCCAAAGGAAAATGACAACGTAAATCGGAGATAACCTCAGTCCGACGCTTCCTGGTTACGTCAGGTAAACCGGAGGAAAGCTCTACATCCTTGTTGTTCCGGGTCTGCCTCCGGCTTTCAAACTATTGTTGCTTCAAAAGAAATTGAGGATCTTGATAAGCAAGAGGATGTGAAAATCTTACTTTCCGGGTCACCCTTCAGAGTTTTTGCTTTGGAGAAGGCTCTGAGTCGGAGGAGATTATAGTTACCTCTTCGTCCACTGCTTGGATGTTTCCCATATCCTCCTAAAAATATAGAGTGTCAATAAAATAATGACAAAGGAGTCAGGAGAGTTAAAGGATTACCTCTTCTTCATCATCAGAAGTGTCATCCAATTTGAGTAAATCTGAAGCACTTGGTTTCTTCTTCCTGGAAGTTCCTGCTTTGGCGGTTTTCCTTTCAGCTCTTTTGGCCACTCTGGCTTGTTTGGCTGCTTCATGGTTATATTTGACCTTCCAGAAGTTATCATCGGCCTGTGAAAAATGATAAGAGGTTATGAGTAAAGGCAAGATGTAATATGGTAAAGAGTATTCATCAGATGTTGGTGACTCACAGCAGGGGCCGGGTTCTTCTTGCAGAAGGGAAGTAAGCCAAAGGCATTACTTATCACCGTGCCTTCTTTCAACAACGATTGGGTCGTGCAAAGGCATTACTTATGACGCATTGGGTTATCCTTCTCGCCAGAGTAAGTGCACATTAAGCCGGGTCGGCGGCTTAACGGAAGCACTCGCCAGGTAACCCAGACTCGGACTAAGTTGATGCCGTCCAAGCCATTTCTCAGAAGAGCTTTGATTCTTCTAATGGCGGGAGCGAGTGGCAGACGTTCAACAGCAGTTAATTTATCCGGCAGCGGGTGGTTGGACTCAAGGCGCAGAGCGCGGAAGCCGGGCAGAGGGTTTTCCTCAGCTGGAGAGGTATCCTGGCAGTAGAACCACATCTGATTCCAATCCTTTGGATGACTCGGCAGTTCAGCGTAAGGGAAAAGGCAGTCTCTTCGCCGCTGAATCGAGATGCCACCGAGTTCAAGACTAGGCCCGTTGTCACGTTCATTCTGCCGGTTTAAGTAGAACAACTCTCTGAATAAAAGTATATTGGGCTCTTCTCCAAGATAGACTTCGCAGAAGACTTGGAAGTTGCAGATGTTTGACACGGAATTGGGCCCGATGTCTTGGGGTCTAAGATCAAAGAAATGCAAAACATCCCTGAAGAATTTTGAACCGGGCGGATGATACGTCTCCGTTGTATCTACTTTTCCAAACACTTTTGCCCTTGTTTTGGAATCTAACTTGTATGATTTTAATGGAACTAACCCGGATTGATGTTATTTTTAGCAGAACAGCCATGGTGTTGTTTTTTGTGCAGAAAATAAAGATTCTCGGAATGTCCTGAAACTCCACGGAACACCTTAGAAAGAATAAAGAAAAATCCTCGCAAAAGATGAAGACCAGGGGCCCCACACCCTGCTCATGAGGGAGGGGGGCGCGCCCACCTCGTGGGCCCCCTAGTGGCCCTCCGAAGCCAACTCCAACTCCATATATTGTCTTTCGGGGAGAAAAAATCAGGAAGAAGAAATCATCGCGTTTTACGATACGGAGCCGCCGCCAAGCCCTAATCTCTCTCGGGAGGGCTGATCTGGAGTCCGTTCCCGTCTCCGGAGAGGGGGATTCGTCGCTGTCATCATCATCAACCATCCTCCATCACCAATTTCATGATGCTCACCGCCGTGCGTGAGTAATTCCATCGTAGGCTTGCTGGACGGTGATGGGTTGGATGAGATTTATCATGTGATCGAGTTAGTTTTGTTAGGGTTTGATCCCTAGTATCCATTATGTTCTGAGATTGATGTTGCTATGACTTTGCTATGCTTAATGCTTGTCACTAGGGCCCAAGTGCCATGATTTCAGATCTGAACCTATTATGTTTTCATGAATATATGTGTGTTCTAGATCCTATCTTGCAAGTCTATAGTCACCTACTATGTGTTATGATCCGGCAACCCCGAAGTGACAATAATCGGGACCACTCCCGGTGATGACCATAGTTTGAGGAATTCATGTATTCACTTTGTGCTAATGCTTTGTTCCGGTTCTCTATTAAAATGAGGCCTTAATATCCCTTAGTTTCCAATAGGACCCTGCTGCCACGGGAGGGTAGGACAAAAGATGTTATGCAAGTTCTTTTCCATAAGCATGTATGACTATATTCGGAATACATGCCTACATTACATTGATGAACTGGATCTAGTTCTATGTCACCCTATGTTATGACTGTTACATGATGAACCACATCCGGCATAATTATCCATCATTGATCCGGTGCCTACGAGTTTTCCATATACTGGTTTACGCTTATTTACTTTTTCGTTGTTACTGTTACAATCACTACAAAATACCAAAAACATTACTTTTAGTGTCTTTACTTTTGTTACCGTTACCACCACTATCATATTACTTTGCTACTAAACACCTTGCTGCAGATACTAAGTTTCCAGGTGTGGTTGAATTGACAACTCAGCTGCTAATACTTGAGAATATTCTTTGGCTCACCTTGTGTCGAATCAACAAATTTGGGTTGAATACTCTACCCTCGAAAACTATTGCGATCCCCTATACTTGTGGGTTATCAAGACTATTTTCTGGCGCCGTTGCCGGGGAGCATAGCTCTATTCTTTGAGTCACTTGGGATTTATATCTGTTGGACACTATGAAGAACTTGAAAGACACTAAGACGAAGATTTTGCCCTCAACTACGAGGGGAGGTAAGGAACTGCCATCTAGCCTTGCACTAGATTCTCCTTCTGTTATAAGTAAGCTTGCGACACCTAAACCTGCTACTGCTATGAATTCTGATATGTCGCATGTTATTGATGATGCCACTTCTGCTATGCATGATACTTATGATGAAACTACTTCTATGCTTGATACTACTGTGCCACTTGGTGAATATCTTGATGAGCAAATTGCTAGGTCTAGAGAAAGAGAAATTATTGAACCTGAACACGATGATCTTAGTGACGATGAACCTATGCCTGCTATTCCTGAGGGTTATCTTTTTGATGTTGAATCTTCTGCAGCTATTTTTGCTTGCCAGGATAGATATGAACTTAAGAGGTTGCTAATTAAATGGGGTAAAGAATCTCTTAGAGATAGAATGAGACCCGACCCTGCTTTTTCCACTTCCCCTATTTGTGTTCCCGATAAGGATTATTATGATTTTTCTATTGATCCAGATATAATTACTTTGGTTGAATCTGATCCTTTCTATGGCTATGAATCTGAAACTGTTGTGGCACATCTTACTAAGTTAAATGATATAGCTGCCCTGTTTACTAATAATGAGAGATCGCGCTACCTTTATTTACTTAAGATATTTCTGTTCTCGTTAAAGGGTGATGCTAAGATATGGTATAATTCTCTTGATCCTGGTTGTGTGCAAAGTCCCCAGGATATGATTTATTACTTCTCTGCTAAATATTTCCCTGCTCATAAGAAACAAGCTGCTTTGAGGGAAATATACAATTTTGTGCAAATTGAAGAAGAGAGTCTCCCACAAGCTTGGGGGAGGCTTCTCAAGTTACTTAATGCTTTGCCAGATCATCCTCTTAAGAAAACTGAAATATTTGATATCTTTTATAATGGACTAACTGATGCTTCCAGAGATTGCCTGGATAGTTGTGCTGGTTCTCTTTTCAGGGAAAGAACACCGGATGACGCTGGAATTCTATTGAATAATATGTTGGCTAATGAAAATAATTGGGCACCTCCCGAGCTACCTCCTGAGCCAGTTCCTGAGCCAATTACTGAGCCTATTCCTAAACCAACTCCGAAGAAGAGAGGTCTTCTATTTCTTAGTCCAGAAGATATGCAAGAGCCAAAGAAATGTATGAAAGAAAAAGGTATTAAAGCTGAAGATGTTAAGAATCTACCTCCTATTGAAGAAATACATGGTCTTAATTTACCGCCTGTTGAAGAAGTATGTGATCTCAATTACTTATTTAATGAAGAACCTCCCGATATCCCAACACAGGTAGTACAGGTAAATTCTCTCTATAGATATGATAAAGCTGAAGTCGCTCCTACTAAAATTGCTAGTTAGTGCTTGGATGAGTTTGATGACTTTATGTTTAAGCAAGATGACTTTAATGCTTATTTTGGTAGACAATTAAAATAGAATACCTTTATGATTAAACGCTTGGGTGATTATATGGCTGATATTAGAGGTGAACTTAAACTTGTTAGCAGGCATGCTTCTATGGTTACCACTCAAGTAGAACAAGTACTTAAAGCTCAGAAAGAAGTGCTTGATGAAATGAATAGTAAGAAAAATGATTATGCTGTTAGAGTGGCTACTAGAACTGGTAGAATGACTTAGGAACCTTTGTATCCTGAAGGCCACCCTAAGAGAATCGAGCAAGATTCTCAAAGAAATGATATTGATGTGCCTAGTTCTTCTAAAAGGAAGAAAAAGAAAAATGATAGGACTTTGCAAACTTCTAGTGAACCTATCGCTGAGCCACCTGAGAATCCAAATGATATTTCTATTTCTGATGCTAAAACACAATCAGGTGATGAACATGAACCTAGTGATAATGTTAATGATAATGTTCATGTTGATGCTCAACCTAGTAATAATAATGATGTAGAAGTTGAACCTGTTGTTGATCTTGATAACCCACAATCAAAGAATCAATGTTATGATAAAGAGATTTTGTTGCTAGGAAACATGGTAAAGAAAGGGAACCATGGGTTCAAAAACCCATGCCTTTTCCCCCGAAACCATCCAAGAAAAAGGATGATGAGGATTTTTAGCGCTTTGCTGAAATGATTAGACCTATCTTTTTGCGTATGCGATTAACTGATGTGCTCAAAACAAATCCTTATTATAAGTATATGAAGGATATTATTACTAATAAAAGAAAGATACTTGAAGCTGAAATTTCCACCATGCTTGCTAATTATACTTTTAAGGGTGGAATACCAAAGAAACTTGGAGATCCTGGAGTACCTACTATACCATGCTCCATTAAGAGAAATTATGTTAAAACCGCTTTGTGTGATCTTGGAGCCGGTGTTAGTGTCATGCCTCTCTCTTTATATCGTAGAATTGACTTGAATAAGTTGACACCTACTGAAATATCTTTGCAAATGGCTGATAAATCAACTGCTATACCTGTCGGTATTTGTGAGGATGTGCCTGTTGTAGTTGCAAACGTTACTATTTTAACGGACTTTGTTATTCTTGATATTCCCGAGGATGATAGTATGTCTATCATTCTTGGAAGACCTTTCCTTAATACTGCAGGGGCTGTTATTGATTGCAACAAAGGCAATGTCACTTTTCATGTTAATGGCAATGAACACACGGTACACATTCCGAGGAAACAACCTCAAGTTTATAGTGTCAACTCTATTGGAAAAATTCCATCGATTATATTTGGAGGTTTTGTATTTCCTCTCCCTACTGTCAAGAAGAAGTATGATATACTTATTGTTGGGGATTTTCATATCCCCGTTGAGGTAACTTAGTGCTATTCGAAATTTCTCCGGTTCCGTGTTAATCGGAATGAGCTCGTTAACAAGACTTGATCAACCTTGTTAGTGGATTCATTTTGATGATCACGAGATGGATGAAACTAGAAGCACAACCTTCTGTACCCTCTTTATATTTTCTGATTTTTAGTAGAAATAAAGTAAAATAGTACTTTTCTATCTGTCTCCCGACTTATCCGTACACTATAAAAATATCCCGAAAATAAAAGTCCTCAGAATGCCATGTCAATTTTTATGATTTTTTCGGGAATATTTAAGAATTTACTGTGCAAAAATCACTGCGGGGGGAGCTGCCACCTGGCCACGAGGGTGGAGGGCGCGCCCCCTGCCTCGTGGGCCCACGGTGGCCCTCCTCCACTTATTCCTGCACCCATCTTCTTCCTCTGCCTCACACAAACACGAAAAACCAACTCAAGCACGAGTTCCATCCCCCGTTGCTGTGATTTTCGATCTCCTTGCTCAAAGCATCTCTCGCAAAACTGCTTGGGGAGATTATTCCTTGGTATATGACTCCTCCATTGGTCCAATTAGTTTTTGTTCTAGTGCTTTATTCATTGCAAATTTGTGCTGCATAGGTGACCATGTTCTTGAGCTTGCATGACAAATTTATATGGTTCCAAGTAGTTCCAATGCTTTATACATGCTCTAGGCACTTGTGGGAGTTGTTACTACCAATTTTATTGAAGTTGGTTCACTTTATTTGAAGTTACAAAAATTTCAGATTGTTTTAGAATTTATGAAGAGATTTTTGAGGGGCTCATCGAGCCGAAGCTCGAAGGAAACACAAAAGGAAGAAGAACAGAAGCCCAAATTTAATTTGCCTCGCACCGCGAAGGTCTGGCCGTGTGAATGGCCTTCCGATGACTTCTTGAGGAGAGCCGGGATTTATGAAGATTTCTATTTATGAATTGAGATGTTGGAAATATGCCCTAGAGGCAATGATAAATTAGTTATTATTATTATATTTCCTTGTTCATGATAATCGTTTATTATCCATGCTATAATTGTATTGATAGGAAACTCAGATACATGTGTGGGTACATAGACAACACCATGTCCCTAGTAAGCCTCTAGTTGACTAGCTCGTTGATCAATAGATGGTTATGGTTTCCTGACCATGACCATTGGATGTCGTTGATAACGGGATCACATCATTAGCAGAATGATGTGATGGACAAGACCCAATCCTAAGCCTAGCACAAAGATCGTAGTTTGTATGCTAAAGCTTTTCTTATGTCAAGTATCATTTCCTTAGACCATGAGATTGTGCAGCTCCCGAATACTGTAGGAATGCTTTGGGTGTACCAAACGTCACAACGTAACTGGGTGGCTATAAAGGTGCACTATAGGTATCTCCGAAAGTGTCTGTTGGGTTGGCACGAATCGAGACTGGGATTTGTCACTCTGTGTGACGGAGAGGTATCTCTGGGCCCACTCGGTAGGACATCATCATAATGTGCACAATGTGACCAAGGGGTTGATCACGGGATGATGTGTTGCGGAACGAGTAAAGAGACTTGTCGGTAACGAGATTGAACAAGGTATCGGTATACCGACGATCGAATCTCGGGCAAGTACAATACCGCTAGACAAAGGGAATTGTATACAGGATCGATTGAGTCCTTGACATCGTGGTTCATCCGATGAGATCATCGTGGAACATGTGGGAGCCAACATGGGTATCCAGATCCGCTGTTGGTTATTGACCGGAGAACGTCTCGGTCATGTCTGCATGGTTCCCGAACCCGTAGGGTCTACACACTTAAGGTTCGATGACGCTAGGGTTATAAAGGAAGTTTGTATGTGGTTACCGAATGTTGTTCGGAGTCCCGGATGAGACCCGGGACGTCACGAGGAGTTCCGGAATGGTCCGGAGGTAAAGATTTATATATGGAAAGTTGTTGTTCGAGTTCCAGAAAAAGTTTGGGTTTTTTCGGTATTGTACCGGGAAGCTTCCAGAAGGTTCCGGAGGATTCCGGAGGGGTCCGGCGGTCCAGAAATTGTTCCACCACGTCCAATACAGTAGCATGGGCTGTAGGGGGGCGCCCTAGCCTTAATGGGCTAGGGGCACCAGCCCCCCCAAGGCCCATGCGCATGGGAAGGGGAAAACCCTAAAGGGGGAGGCCTCCACTTGACTTGGGAGGCACTCCTCCCCCCTTGGCCGCCGCCCCCAACCCTAGATGGGATCTAAGGGGGCCGGCCTCCTCTTCCCCCCACCTATAAATAGTGGAGGGGTGGGAGGGCAGCCGCACCACATGTTCTAGCGCAGCCCTCCCCCTCTCCCAAGTACTCCTCTTCTCCCGCGGTGCTTGGCGAAGCCCTGCAGGATTGCCATGCTCCTCCACCACAACCACGCCGTTGTGCTGCTGCTGGACGGAGTCTTCCTCAACCTCTCCCTCTCTCCTTGCTGGATCAAGGAGTGGGAGACGTCACCGGGCTATACGTGTGTTGAACGCGGAGGTGCCGTCCGTTCGGCACTAGGATCTCCGGTGATTTGGATCACGACGAGTACGACTCCTTCAACCCCGTTCTCTTGAACGCTTCCGCTTAGCGATCTACAAGGGTATGTAGATGCACTCTCCTTCCCCTCGTTGCTAGTCTCTCCATAGATTGATCTTGGTGACACGTAGGAAAATTTTGAATTTTTGCTACGTTCCCCAACAGTGGCATCATGAGCTAGGTCTATTGCGTAGATTCTTTGCACGAGTAGAACACAAAGTAGTTGTGGGCGTTGATTTTGTTCAATATGCTTACCGTGACTAGTCCAATCTTGTTTCGACGGTATTGTGGGATGAAGCGGCCCGGACCGACCTTACACGTACTCTTACGTGAGACAGGTTCCACCGACTAACATGCACTTGGTGCATAAGGTGGCTAGCGGGTGCCAGTCTCTCCCACTTTAGTCGGAACGGATTCGATGAAAAGGGTCCTTATGAAGGGTAAATAGCAATTGGCATATCACGTTGTGGTTTTGCATAGGTAAGAAACGTTCTTGCTAGAAACCCATAGCAGCCACGTAAAACATGCAAACAACAATTAGAGGACGTCTAACTTGTTTTTGCAGGGTATGCTTTGTGATGTGATATGGCCAAGAAGAATGTGATGAATGATATGTGATGTATGAGATTGATCATGTTCTTGTAATAGGATTCACGACTTGCATGTCGATGAGTATGACAACCGGCAGGAGCCATAGGAGTTGTCTTTATTTATTGTATGACCTGCGTGTCATTGAACAACGCCATGTAATTACTTTACTTTATTGCTAATCGGTAGCCATAGTAGTAGAAGTAATAGTTGGCGAGACAACTTCATGAAGACACGGTAATGGAGATCATGATGATGGAGATCATGGTGTCATGCCGGTGACGATGATGATCATGGAGCCCCGAAGATGGAGATCAAAAGGAGCAAAATGATATTGGCCATATCATGTCACTATTTGATTGCATGTGATGTTTATCATGTTTATGCATCTTATTTGCTTAGAACGACGGTAGTATATAAGATGATCCCTCATTAAAATTTCAAGAAAGTGCTCCCCCTAACTGTGCACCATTGCGAAAGTTCGTCGTTTCTAAGCACCACGTGATGATCGGGTGTGATGGATCCTTACGTTCACATACAACGGGTGTAAGACAGATTTACACACGCGAAACACTTAGGTTGACTTGACGAGCCTAGCATGTACAGACATGGCCTCGGAACACAAGAGACCGAAAGGTCGAGCATGAGTCGTATAGTAGATACGATCAACATGAAGATGTTCATCGATGATGACTAGTCCGTCTCACGTGATGATCGGACACGGCCTAGTTGACTCGGATCATGTAATCACTTAGATGACTAGAGGGATGTCTATCTGAGTGGGAGTTCATAAGATGAACTTAATTATCCTGAACATAGTCAAAAGATCTTTGCAAATTATGTCATAAGCTCGCGCTTTAGTTCCACCGTTTTAGATATGTTCCTAGAGTAAATATAGTTGAAAGTTGACAGTAGCGATTATGCGGACAATAGAAAGCTTATGTCCTTAATGCACCGCTCAGTGTGCTGAACCCCAAACGTTGTTTGTGGATGTTACGAACATCGTACATACACATTTTGATTACTACGTGATAGTTCAGTTAAACGGTTTAGAGTTGAGGCACCAAAGACGTTTTTCGAAACATCGCGGAACATATGAGATGTTTCGAGGGCTGAAATTGGGATTTCAGGCTCGTGCCCACATCAAGAGGTATAAGACCTCCAACGATTTTCTTAGCCTGCAAACTAACGGAGAAAAGCTCAATCGTTGAGCTTGTGCTCAGATTGTCTGAGTACAACAATCACTTTAATCGAGTGGGAGTTGATCTTCCAGATGAGATAGTGATGTTTCTCCAAAGTCATTGCCACCAAGCTGCTAGAGCTTCGTGATGAACTATAACATATCAGGGATAGATATGATGATCCTTGAGGTATTCGCGATGTTTGACACCGCGAAAGTAGAAATCAAGAAGGAGCATCAATTGTTGATGGTTGGTGAAACCACTAGTTTCAAGAAGGGCAAGGGCAAGAAGGGATACTTCATGAAATGGCAAATCAGATGCTGCTCTAGTGAAGAAACCCAAGGTTGAACCCAAACCCGAGACTAAGTACTTCTGTAATAAGGGGAACAGCCACTGGAGTAGGAATACCCTAGATACTTGGTAGATGAGAAGGCCGGCAAGGTCGATAGAAGTATATTGGATATACATTATGTTAATGTGTACTTTAATAGTACTCCTAGTAGCACCATGGTATTAAGATACCGGTTCGGTTGCTAAGTGTTAGTAACTCGAAATAAAAGAGCTACGGAATAAACGGAGACTAGCTAAAGGTGAGCTGACGATATGTGTTGGAAGTGTTTCCAAGTTTGATGTGATCAAACATCGCGCGCTCCCTGTACCATCAAGATTAGTATTAAACCTGAGTGGTTTATTAAATCTCGATCGTAGTGATACACATTTTCATGCCAAAAAGGATATAAGATAGTAATGATAGTACCACTTACTTGTGGCACTGCCATGTAAGTCATATTGGTGTAAAACGCATGATGAAGCTCCATGTTGATGGATCTTTGGACTCACTCGTTTTTGAAAAGTTTGAGACATGCAAACCATGTCTATTGGTGTATACGCATGAAGAAACTCCATGCAGATGGATCGTTTGGACTCACTTGATTTTGAATCACTTGAGATATGCAAATCATACCACATAGGCAAGATGACTGAAAAGCCTTGTTTTTCAGTAAGATGGAACAAGATAGCAACTTGTTGGAAGTAACACATTCTGATGTGTGCAGTCCAATGAGTGCTGAGGCATGTAGTGAATATCCTTATGTTCTTACTTCACAGATGATTTGAGTAGATGTTGAGTACATTTACTTGATGAAACACAAGTCTGAATTATTGAAAGGTTCAAGTAATTTCAGAGTGAAGTTGAAGATCTTCGTGACAAGAGGATAAAAGGTCTATGATATGATCATAGAGATGAGTATCTGAGTTACAAGCTTTGGCATGCAATTAAGACACTGTGGAAATTGTTTCACAATTAATACCGCCTAGAACACCATAGTGTGATGGTGTGTCCAAACATCATAGTTGCACCCTATTGGATATGGTGCGTACCATGATGTCTCTTATCGAATTACCACTATCATTCATGGGTTAGGCATTAGAGACAAGCGCACTCACTTTAATAGGGCACCACGTAATTCCGTTGAGACGACACCGAACTATGGTTTGGAGAAACCTAAGTTGTTGTTTCTTAAAAGTTTGGGGCTGCGACGCTTATGTGAAAAAGTTTCAGGTTGATAAGCTCGAACCCAAAGCGGATAAAATGCATCTTCATAGGACACCCAAAACAGTTGGGTATGCCTCCTAATTCAGATCCGAAAGCAATAGGGATTGTTTCTTGAATCGGGTCCTTTCTCGAGAAAAAGTTTGTCTCAAAAAGTTGAGTGGGAGGATGGTGGAGACTTGATGAGGTTATTGAACCGTCACTTCAACTAGTGTGTAGCAAGGCACAGGAAGTTGTTCATGTGGCGCCTACACCAATTGAAGGAGAAGCTTATGATAGTGATCATGAAGTTTCGGATCAAGTCACTGCCGTACCTCGTAGGGTGACAAGGATGCGTACTACTTCAGAGTGGTACAGTAATCCTGCGTTGAAGATCATGTTGCTAGACAACAATGAACCTACGAGCTATGGAGAAGCAATGGTGGGCCCATATTCCGACAAATGGTTATAAGCCATGAAATCCGAAATAGGATCCATGTATCAGAACAAAGCATGGACTTTGGTGGACTTGCCCAATGATCGGCAAGCCATTGAGATAAATGGATCTTTAAGAAGAATATGCACGTGGACGGTAATGTCACCGTCTATGAAGCTCGACTTGTGGCGAAGAGTTTTTCACAAGTTCAAGGAATTTACTACGATGAGATTTTCTCATCCGTAGCGATGCTTAAGTCCGTCAGAATCATGTTAGCATTAGCTGCATTTATGAAATCTGGAAGATGGATGTCAAGACGAGTTTCCTTCCAGTTTTCGTAAGGAAAGGTTGTATGTGATACAATCAGAAAGTTTTTATCGATCCTAAGGATGCTAAAAGGTATGCTGGCTCCAGTGATCCTTCTAAGGACTGGAGTAAGCATCTCGGAGTTGGAATGTGCGCTTTGATGAGATGATCAAAGATTTTGGGTTTATACAAAGTTAATGAGAAACTTGTATTTCCAAAGAAGTGAGTGGGAGCACTATAGAATTTCTGATGAGTATATGTTGTTGACATATTGATGATCAGAAATGATGTAGAATTTCTGGAATGCATATAGGGTGATTTGAAAAGTGTTTTCAATAGAAAACCTGGATTAAGCTGCTTGAACATTAAGCATCAAGATCTAGGAGGATAGATCAAAACCGCTAAATGGTACTTTCAAATGAGCACATACCTTGACATGATCTTGAAGGTGTTCAAGATGGATCAGTCAAAGAAGGAGTTCTTGCCTGAGTTGTAAGGTATGAAGTTAACAGTTAAAGCTCGACCACATCAGAAGAGAGAGAAAGGACGAAGATCGTCCCCTATGCTTCAGACATAGGCTCTATAGTATGTTGTGCTGTGTACCGCACCGGAAGTGTGCCTTGCCATGAGTCAGTCAAGGGGTACAAGAATGATCCAGGAATGGGGATCATTGGACAGCGGTCAAAATTGTCCTTGGAGTAAATAAGGACATGTTTCTCGATTATGGAGATGATAAAGAGTTCGGCGTAAAGGGTTACGTCGATGCAAGCTTTAACACCTATCCGAGTGACTCTGAGTAGCAAACCGGATACGTATAGTGGAGCAACCATTTGGAATAGCTTCAAGTGGAGCGTGGAAGCAGCATTTACAATATGACAGAGAATTGCGAAGTACATACGGATCTGAATGTTACAGACCCGTTGACTAAAACCTCTCTCACAAGCAAAACATGATCAAACCCCAGAACTCATTGAGACTTAATCACATGGTGATGTGAACTAGTTTAAGACACTAGTAAACTCTTTGGATGTTGGTCACATGGTGATGTGACCTATCAGTGTTAATCACATGGCGATGTGAACTAGATTATTGACTCTAGTGCAAGTGCGAGACTGCTGGAAATATGCCCTAGAGGCAATGATAAATTAGTTATTATTATTATATTTCCTTGTTCATGATAATCGTTTATTATCCATGCTATAATTGTATTGATAGGAAACTCAGATACATGTGTGGCTACATAGACAACACCATGTCCCTAGTAAGCCTCTAGTTGACTAGCTCGTTGATCAATAGATGGTTATGGTTTCCTGACCATGGACATTGGATGTCGTTTATAATGGGATCACATCATTAGCAGAATGATGTGATGGACAAGACCCAATCCTAAGCCTAGCACAAAGATCGTAGTTCGTATGCTAAAGCTTTTCTTATGTCAAGTATCATTTCCTTAGACCATGAGATTGTGCAGCTCCCGAATACCGTAGGAATGCCTTGGGTGTACCAAACATCACAACGTAACTGGGTGGCTATAAAGGTGCACTACAGGTATCTCCGAAAGTGTCTGTTGGGTTGGCACGAATCGAGACTGGGATTTGTCACTCTGTGTGACGGAGAGGTATCTCTGGGCCCACTCGGTAGGACATCATCATAATGTGCACAATGTGACCAAGGGGTTGATCACGGGATGATGTGTTACGGAATGAGTAAAGAGACTTGCCGGTAACGAGATTGAACAAGGTATCGGTATACCGACGATCAAATCTCGGGCAAGTACAATACCGCTAGACAAAGGGAATTGTATACGGGATCGATTGAGTCCTTGACATCGTGGTTCATCCGATGAGATCATCGTGGAACATGTGGGAGCCAACATGGGTATCCAGATCCGTTGTTGGTTATTGACCGGAGAACGTCTCGGTCATGTCTGCATGGTTCCCGAACCCGTAGGGTCTACACACTTAAGGTTCGATGACGCTAGGGTTATAAAGGAAGTTTGTATGTGGTTACCGAATGTTGTTTGGAGTCCCGGATGAGACCCCGGACGTCACGAGGAGTTCCGGAATGGTCCAGAGGTAAAGATTTATATATGGAAAGTTCTTGTTCGGGTTCCGGAAAAAGTTCAGGTTTTTTCGGTATTGTACCAGGAAGCTTCCAGAAGGTTCCGGAGGATTCCGGAGGGGTCCGGAGGTCCAGAAATTGTTCCACCACGTCCAATACAGTAGCATGGGCTGTAGGGGGGCGCCCTAGCCTTAATGGGCCAGGGGCACCAGCCCCCCCAAGGCCCATGCGCATGGGAAGGGGAAAACCCTAAAGGGGGAGGCCTCCACTTGACTTGGGAGGCATTCCTCCCCCCTTGGCCGCCGCCCCCAACCCTAGATGGGATCTAAGGGGGCCGGCCTCCTCTTCCCCCCACCTATAAATAGTGGAGGGGTGGGAGGGCAGCCGCACCACATGTTCTGGCGCAGCCCTCCCCCTCTCCCAAGTACTCCTCTTCTCCCGCGGTGCTTGGCGAAGCCCTGCAGGATTGCCATGCTCCTCCACCACCACCACGCCGTTGTGCTGCTGCTGGACGGAGTCTTCCTCAACCTCTCCCTCTCTCCTTGCTGGATCAAGGCGTGGGAGACGTCACCGGGCTGTACGTGTGTTGAACGCGGAGGTGCCGTCCGTTCGGCACTAGGATCTCCGGTGATTTGGATCACGACGAGTACGACTCCTTCAACCCTGTTCTCTTGAACGCTTCCGCTTAGCGATCTACAAGGGTATGTAGATGCACTCTCCTTCCCCTTGTTGCTAGTCTCTCCATAGATAGATCTTGGTGACACGTAGGAAAATTTTGAATTTTTGCTACGTTCCCCAACATGAGAATGCTGGCCTAACCGATTTCCTCCGCGTCCAACATCATCAGTATCTCGTACTCACAAATACTTTTGTGCAAAATTTCTACTTTTTCCCTAAAAGTTCACCTCCATCGGTAGAATTTCATTTATATGACGTTGTTAAGAGAATTCCTTTAGCTGAATTTTGCGAGGTTTGCAAAATACCTTTTGAGGGCACCTTGGATGAACCACACCGTAACGAAATAGAAGCTTTCATTAACACTATCACAGTGGGAGAAACCAGGAAGGTTTCTGATGCACGAATCACTAGCATACATTTTCCTGTTTTAGGCTACTTTGCCTTATTTGCTAGTCGTTGCCTGATAGGTCGCGGAAACTGTGGAAACCTTAATATTCCTGATGTTATCATTTTGTTCCATGGTTTATATCAAAGTAACTCTGTTAGTTTGGGTGGAATTGTTGCTAGGCGGTTAAGTCTGAATTGTACGAAAGGCCCCATCTTTGGAGGCATTTATGCCTCACGCCTAGCTGAACATTTTGAAATACCTATTAGGCATGAGGAGGAAGAGGAAACATCGTTGCCTCGTGCTTATTTAGATTATAGGAGTATGCTAGCGCATGATTTTCTTGTTAAAAGCCGTGAAGGGGAGCACAAATATAAATTGTACTTTGATAAACACCACCCTGAGATTATTACTTTGCCTGCTCCCTCTTTGTTTAACTTGTCTGTAGGTCCTCACATCATTCTGTGGGCGGCCATTCAACCCTATCGAAATCCTGCACCCGCCCCGGAACCGGAGCCACAAGATGAGCCTCCACGACTATCTGTTTATTCTTGGGATCCAGAGGAGGCTGCCAGCCAATGGCAGCCAGAGCCTTCTTCATCACAGTATGACCCCAACTTCACTTACGGGTATCCGCCAGGCCATCCCTGGCAGTAGACCAACTTAGGCCAAAAGCCTAAGCTTGGGGGAGTACGTATTTCCCACCGACATTACATTCATGTTCACACACACTCATTGCTAGATGTCGGTGTTCATACTCTTTCACTGTAATATCCATGCTAGTTTATTTTCTTTTTCCTGCTTTCTTCTTGTGTGTTTATTAAACTTTAAGAAAAACAAAAAAATAGTCAGTTTACTTTTCAAGTTTGTAGTAGAATTAAAAAGGAAAACCCAAAAATATTTTCCGTTCTTCTTTTGCTTGTTGGGAGCTTTCCCGTGTAAATAGTTTTCATTTCTTTGGGGGTCGAGAAGATTATATTAAAAATGCTTAGTGGCTCTTATATGCATGATTGATTATTTAAACTCAAAGCCCATATTATTTGTCTTCTCTCTTGAGTTGAATGCTTGCAAATTCTAGCTTAGTCCAATGCACGTGCACTCCTATTATTATCCACATCGTTCGGTTGTGCAAGTGAAAGACAATAATGATGATATATGATGGACTTATTGAGGGGAGAAAAGCTGGTATGAACTCGACCTCTCTTGTTTTTGTAAATATGATGATTCATCGTTCTTGATTCAGCTATTATGAAGTAAACATATTTGCAATGACATTTGGAGATTATAGTTGCTTGTGCCATGCTTGACTAGCTATGAGTTATAATGGTTTACCTTGTGTTCCAACATGCTATTAGAATGATTATGATGTGGTATGATGGGGTGGTATCCTCCTTTAAATGAATTGAGGGACTCGACTTGGCACATGTTCACGCATGTAGTTGAATCCAATCAACATAGCCTTCATGATATTTATGTTCATGGTGGATTATATCCTACTCATGCTTGTACTCGGTGTGAATTAATTTTAATGCATGTTTACGACTGTTGTTGCTCTCTCAGTTGGTCGCTTCCCAGTCTTTTGCTAGCCTTCACCTGTACTAAGCGGGAATACTGCTTGTGCATCCAAACTCCTTAAACCCCAAAGTTATTCCATATGAGTCCACTATACCTACCTATATGCAGTATTTACCTGCCGTTCCAAGTAAATTTGTATGTGCCATACTCTAAACCTTCAAATAAACATTCTGTTTTGCATACTCGAATAGCTCATATGTCAACTAGAGATGCCCTTATCTTCCGTGTTAGGCGGGTTATTCTCAAGAGGAGTGGACTCCGCTCCTCATTCACAAGAAAAGGGCTGGTATCCGGGATGCCCAGTCCCATGCTTTGTGCAAACTAAATCAAAATAACTGCAAACAAAACTCCCCTTGGGACCTGTTGAATGTTGGAGGCACTCGTTGTTTCGAGCAAGCGATGGATTGATCCTTGTGGAGTAAGGGGAGTATAAACTTTACCATTCTGTTTGGGAACCTCCTATAATCTGTTTAGCATGGAAGATATCGTCGTCTTTTAGTTGTTATGTTGACAATGAAAGTATGCCGCTCAAAATATAATTTATCTCCATTTCAAAATCGAGCTCTGGCACCTCTACAAATCCCTGCTTCCCTCTGCGAAGGGCCTATCTATTTACTTTTATGTTGAGTCATCACCCTTCTTATTAAAAAGCACCCGCTGGAGAGCACACTGTCATTTGCATTCATTATTATTGGTTTATATCGGGTATGACTTGACTGGATCTCTTTTACCATGAATTACAATGTTTAGTCAGTCCTTGATCTTTAAAAGGTGCTCTGCATTTATGTTTTGCGGTCTCAGAAAGGGCTAGCGAGATACCATTTTTTTGTACCATGTTATGATTATTTTGAGAAAGTGTTGTCATCCGAGTTTTGCTATTATGGCTCGCTAGCTGATTATGCTATTGATATGAGCAATTGTGAGACCTACGTGTCATTGTGAGTATGGTTAGTTCATAATAATTGCTGAGACTTGAATGCTAGCTTTTCATGTTTACAACAACAAGAGCAAACAGAGTTTGTAAAAGTTTTTCTTTTTCTCTTTCAGTTTGTCAACTAAATTGCTTGAGGACAAGCAAGGGTTTAAGCTTGGGGGAGTTCATACGTCTCCGTTGTATCTACTTTTCCAAACAGTTTTGCCCTTGTTTTGGACTCTAACTTGTATGATTTGAATGGAACTAACCCGGACTGACGCTGTTTTCAGCAGAATTGCCATGGTGTTGTTTTTTGTGCAGAAAATAAAGATTCTTGGAATGTCCTGAAACTCCATGGAACACCTTAGAAATAAAGAAAAATCCTCGCTTAAGATGAAGACTAGGGGGCCCACACCCTGCTCAGGAGGGTAGGGGGCGCCCCCCTGGGCACGCCCCCCTACCTCGTGGGCCCCCTGGTGGCCCTCCGACACCAACTCCAACTCCATATATTGTCTTTCGGGGAGAAAAAATCAGGGAGAAGAAATCATCGCGTTTTACGATACGGAGCCGCCGCCAAGCCCTAATCTCTCTCGGGAGGGCTGATCTAGAGTCCGTTCCCGTCTCCGGAGAGGGGGATTCGTCGCTGTCATCATCATCAACCATCCTCCATCACCAATTTCATGATGCTCACCGCCGTGCGTGAGTAATTCCATCGTAGGCTTGCTGGACGGTGATGGGTTGGATGAGATTTATCATGTAATCGAGTTAGTTTTGTTAGGGTTTGATCCCTAGTATCCATTATGTTCTGAGATTGATGTTGCTATGACTTTGCTATGCTTAATGCTTGTCACTAGGGCCCGAGTGCCATGATTTCAGATCTGAACCTATTATGTTTTCATGAATATATGTGTGTTCTAGATCCTATCTTGCAAGTCTATAGTCACCTACTATGTGTTATGATCCGGCAACCCCGAAGTGACAATAATCGGGACCACTCCCGGTGATGACCATAGTTTGAGGACTTCATGTATTCACTTTGTGCTAATGCTTTATTCTGGTTCTCTATTAAAAGGAGGCCTTAATATCCCTTAGTTTCCAATAGGACCCCGCTGCCACAAGAGGTAGGACAAAAGATGTCATGCAAGTTCTTTTCCATAAGCACGTATGACTATATTCGGAATACATGCCTACATTACATTGATGAACTGGAGCTAGTTCTGTGTCACCCTATGTTACGACTGTTACATGATGAACCACATCCGGCATAATTATCCATCATTGATCCGGTGCCTACGAGTTTTCCATATACTGGTTTATGCTTATTTACTTTTTCGTTGTTACTGTTACAATCACTAAAAATACCAAAAACATTACTTTTACTGTCTTTACTTTTGTTACCGTTACCACCACTATCATATTACTTTGCTACTAAACACCTTGCTGCAGATACTAAGTTTCCAGGTGTAGTTGAATTGACAACTCAGCTGCTAATACTTGAGAATATTCTTTGGCTCCCCTTGTGTCAAATCAACAAATTTGGGTTGAATACTCTACCCTTGAAAACTGTTGCTATCCCCTATACTTGTGGGTTATCAGCGGAGCAAAGCCCCGGTTCATGTGATTGGTAAACACAATTACCTCCCCTTTTTTGGGTTGAGGCTTCTCCTCTTACGGGTTAGGAGCATGATAAGACATGATCTCCTTCTTGGGCAGATGACCGGATTTCACGAAATCAGCCAAGATGCTCTTTGTAACAGTGGACTTAACCCAGTTGCAGGTCACGGGAGCTTTAGGAACTTTGGGTGCCATTACGTAAATTGAAGCCTATGACAAAAAAAGAGGTTTCGTTTAAATTTAACCCGGAAGGAAGCATGTTAAGTTTAATCAAGATGGTGGTTCAAATCAATCTGGGGCCTAATGTTGGGGATATAACTATTTGTGTAAGCCGCCCAGGAGGGGCCGGGTTACGCAAAGGAGGACTCACCAGAAAGAAGCCCAAGACCCAGCATGAAGATGGCGGTTCAATGGAGGGCCTAAAGCCCACCGGCGATTGCAGGCCCGTTGTAGTAAACCGCCACAATGGCATGACTTGTATTGTAAGGTAGATTTAACTAGTCACCGAGCCAGACAATGTTTATAAGCCGGTCGGGACTCTGTAAGCCACAGGGCGCCAACCCGTGTATATAAGGGGGCGACCCGCTGGTGGCTAAGGGTAAGAAACAACTCGTCGAGAACCGGGCATAGCGTATCTCACTCCCTGGTCATCGAAACATCAAGCAATACCAACCCAACTAGACGTAGGCCTTACCTTCATCGTAAGGGGCTGAACTAGTATAAACCTCTCGTGTCTCTTGTCCCGATTAACCCCTTCAAGATTCCTAGTTGTGATGGCTCCGTGATTAAGTCCTTTCACTAGGACATCTGACATGACAATTCCATGACAGGGTCCATCTGGCGGTTCAGGTCCAGGATCTCACGGGCCTGGTTAGGGCGATGGTGGTTCAAGCTCCGGATTCTAGGGCAATCAAGGCAATCAGGGTAATCAAAACAACCAGGGTGGTTATAATCAACAGAATAATCAGGGGAATCAGCAGCGGTCGGGTTATCAGAGTCACCCGAAGCAATTGAATAGTGGGTACTATCATGTTTTCACCACTAGCTTGTGCAAGCGTGATCAGAAGCTTCACAAAAGGGTAGTAAACGTTGTTGAACCAGCAGTGCCACGTTACTTACGTTGGTCTGAACAACCCATTGTGTGGAGCAGAGAGGATCATCCTCCCCGGGTTGACAATCCGGGTCATCTGGCTTTGGTGGTGGTGCCCCAGGTTGGAGGTTATAAGTTCACCAAGGTGCTCAAGGATGGAGGGAGCAGTATCAATATTCTGTATTATGAAACCTTTCGGCGCATGGGATTGACAGACAAAAATCTTAAACCGTCAAACACTGTTTTCCACGGAGTGGTACCAGGTAAATCGGCATACCCAGTTGGTAAGATAAATCTGGAAGTGGTATTTGGAGATGACCGTGATTCCAGGTCAGAAACCTTAACCTTTGAGGTGGTAAAGATCGAGAGCCCATATCACGCCCTGTTTGGACGGCCAGCTTATGCAAGGTTCATGGCAAGGCCCTGTTATGTTTATCTATAGCTCAAAATGCCGGGTCATAAGGGGACCATTATGGTACATGGGAGTCATAAGATCGCTTTGGACTGTGAAGAAGGTGATGCGGCTTATGCTGAGTCGGTTCGCGCAGCAGAAGAGTTGAAGTTCTACAAGGACAATGTTGATCCGCCAGATATGACTCCTCTGAAGAAGCCCACCACAGAGCATGACCCAACCCTGAAGTTTAAACCGGCTGATGAGACTAAGCTGGTTGATTTTGTTCCTGGCGATTCATCCAAACAGTTTAGTATTAGCACTAATCTGGATCCGAAATAGGAAAGCGCGCTCATCGAGTTCATCCGTAAGAACCGGGACATCTTTGCATGGAAGCCTTCTGACATGCCAGGTGTACCGAGGGAACTCGCTGAGCACAAGCTCAATATTGATCCCAAGTTTAAACCGATCAAGCAGTTTCTTCGTTGCTTCAATGAAGAAAGGCGCAAGGCCATTGGTGAAGAGGTAGTCTGGTTATTGGCTGCTGGGTTTATCATTGAGGTTTTTCATCCAGACTGGCTGGCCAATCCTATACTAGTGCTTAAGAAGAACGGCACTTGGCGCATGTGTGTGGATTACACGGACTTGAACAAAGCTTGTCCGGTCGATCCTTTTGCTCTCCCTCGTATTGATCAGATCATTGATGCTACGGCGGGTTGTGAGTGTTTGAGTTTCTTGGATGCTTATTCTGGTTATCATCAGATCAAGATGGCAGTTAAGGACCAGGAGAAAACAACTTTCATCACTCCCTTTGGAGCCTTCTGCTATGTATCTATGCCTTTTGTGCTCAAGAGTGCCCAGGTGACTTATCAACGCTATGTGCAAAATTGTCTTCATACCCAAATTGGGCGCAATGTTCATGCTTATGTGGATGATATTGTGGTAAAGTGCAGGAAGAAGGAGACATTGATTGAAGACTTGAAGGAGACCTTTGACAATCTTTGGGTTTCTAAAATGATGCTCAATCCGGCCAAGTGCGTCTTCGGTGTTCCGGCAGGCAAGCTCTTACGTTTCCTGGTGTCTAACAGGGGCATTGAGGCTAATCCGGAAAAGATCAAGGCTATTACGTCTCTGGCTAAACCGGCGTGTATCAATGATGTTCAATGTCTGGCGGGTCGTATTGCGGCCCTGAGCTCGTTTATCAGCCGGTTGGGAGAGAAGGCGATCCCTCTATATCAGATGTTGAAGAAGACAGACACTTTTGTCTGGAGTGATGCCGCAGATGCAGCGTTTGAGGACTTAAAGAGGCAGTTGGCTGAACTGCTGGTCCTAGCTGCTCCGGTTGATAATGAGCCGCTGTTATTGTACGTGGCTGCTAATGCCTGGGCTGTCAGCGTGGCTATTATGGTCGAGCGCAAGGAGGCTGGGAAGGAATATCCGGTTCAAAGACCGGTTTACTATATCAGCGAAGTGCTCATTGAGTCAAAGCAAAGATATCCGCATCGGCAGAAGCTGGTGTATGGGGTTTTCATGGCGAGTCGGAAGCTTAAGCAGTACTTTCAGGGCCATCCCGTTATAGTGGTCAGTTCTGCTCCTTTGGGCGATATAATGAACAGGGAGGCAACTGGCCGGGTTGCAAAGTGGGCTATTGAGCTTGGACCGCACGGGTAGGCCTCGGACAGCTATCAAGTCTCAAGCGCTCGTCGACTTCATCAATGACTGGACAAAGTTGCAGGCACTGGAAGACAAACCGGACAACACATACTGGACTATCCACTTCGACGGATCCATGCAATTGGAGGGCTCGGGGGCTGGAGTTGTCCTTACTTCCCCTCGAGGTGATAAAATTCGTTATGTTCTTCGCTTAATGTTTCCTTGTACTAACAATGTAGCTGAGTAGGAGGCCTTGCTCCACGGTCTTCGTGTGGCTAAGGAAATGAACTTAAGCCGGGTATGATGCTTTGGGGACTCTGATCTGGTGGCTCAGCAAGTTTCTGGTACTTGGGACTTAAGGATCCACTCATGGCGGCTTACAGACGAGAGGTGGATATTGTGGCTGGCCACTTCAAGGGTTATCAGGTTGAGCACATTGATCAGCACAAAAACGAAGCAGCAGATGCTTTAAGCCGGCTGGGGTCTCAGCGTAAACCGGTGCCACCCAATACCTTTCTGGATGTCCTGCATAACCCGTCAGTTAAGTTGCGTGCAGAGAAGGACTTGGCTATTCCTGATCCGAATCATGATTGGTGGCCACTTTACATATTATTTCGGATTGGACGGTTCCCTATTTGGCGTATATGAACCGGGGCGAGTTGCCAGAAGATGAAGTTCTAGCCAGACAAATAGTCCGGTGGTCCAAGTCCATGGTTATTCACAATGGCAAGTTACATCACTGCAGTGTCTCAGGTGTGTTCCAGCGCTGTGTTTCTCCTGAAGAGGGCCGTGAGATTTTGCGTGAGATCCACGAAGGAGACTGTGGTCACCACGCCGGTTCAAAATCCTTGGTTGCCAAAGCCTTCCGTCATGGCTTCTATTGGCTGACGGCTCATGCTGATGCTGAGGACTTGGTAAAATGGTGCGATGCTTGTCAGAAATTTTCACACCGAGCTAATGTTCTGGCTCAAGAGCTAAGGATGATTCCAATCACTTGGCCGTTTGCTACTTGGGGGCTTGATATGGTAGGACCGTTTAAGTGGTCCAAGGATAAGAAGACCCATCTATTGGTGGCGGTTGATAAATTCACTAAATGGGTTGAAGTGGAGCCAGTAAGCAAGTGTGATGCAGCCACGGCGGTTCAATTCATAAAGAAGGTGATCTTCTGCTTTGGTTTTTCACACAGCATCATCACAGATAATGGCACGAACCTCTCCAAAGGTGAGATGGAGGACTTCTGTCAAAGAGAGCACATCCGGCTTGATGTGTCATCAGTGGCCCACCCCAGTCTAATGGTCAAGCTGAGAGAGCTAATCAGGAAATCTTGAAAGGTATCAAGCCCCGGCTTATGGTTCCTTTGAAAAGGACGCCGGGTTGTTGGGTGGAGGAATTACCTTATGTGTTATGGAGCATAAACACCACCCCCAATTGATCTACGGGATATACACCTTTCTTCATGGTTAACGGGGCAGAGGCGGTACTCCCAAGTGATATTCGTCATGACTAGCCCCGGGTTGCCAATTATGTTGAAGCGGACAACGAGCAAGCGCGTCAAGAAGCATTGGACTTGTTAGATGAAAAGCGGGACATGGAGTTGGCTCGTTCGACGGTTTATCAGCAAGACCTACGGCGTTATCACAGCCGCCAGGGTAAAACAAGAACTTTTCAAGAAGGTGACTTAGTGCTTTGGCTCATCCAGGATTAGACCGATATGCACAAGTTATCCCCACCTTGGGAAGGAGCTTTGTGGTTAGCAAGAATCTGCACGACGGATCATACTACCTCATCGATGTTCGAGAGCACGCAGACTCACGCAAATCTGAGGAGGAGACCCGGCGACCGTGGAACATAGCTCTCCTTCGGCCTTACTACACTTGAGCCACAGGCTCCAGTTATGTACATAGCTTGAAAATGTATATATTATGATCAATATAATAAGCCGTCATCCTTGCTAAACGCAGGGACTCTACCATTTTTTCCAATATTTCTTGGTTACATGGGGGCTTCAGCTGACAAAGCGGAGTTCTGCCCATTAATCTGGCTATCACGCCACAACAAAGCTTGGGAGCTTCACATCCAAGAGGCCAAAGAGAGTCTTGTTGCTACGCACAGCTCAAACATAGGCACCCATAGAGCACAGCTCACAAAGTTACTTGGGGCTCTTTGTGCAACGCAACAAAGAGTTTGAAATGACCCTTGTAATATGCTATCAAGCCCGGCTTGGAAGCCTGGTGTATTCACCTAAAACCCCGAGTTAACCTGCCTTCATCAAGTAAGCCACTCCTTCCAGGTAATCCTGGCATGACCCGCCGAACGTTTGACAAGTCAATATTATATAGACCCTGAACTTGTCAAAGTTAAAACGACGATTGGTTAATTGGAGGCCCATCTTGAAAGGCTTTGCGAAATAGTTTAACTCAGTGGCCTGGCAGCCCATGAAAAGCCTCGAATTTGGGCCTAGCAGCCCTTGAAAAGCCTCGACTACATGATTTTATTTGCCTTTGTCAAGATTTTTTCTCTTTTCGTAAGGTTTTATGTTAAACCGTGTCTATTGACCCGGCATGGCTATCGGTCATCAAATTAACCCGATGTTTGTTAATCCGGCTTGGCTTTCTGCTACAAGTTGTCAGACCACATTCAATTATAAACCGGTATTTATTAACCCGGTCGGGCATTGACTATACGTCGCCAGGATGATCATCCAGTGTTTATCATAACCCGGCATGGCTTATTATACACCAGCACAGCATGGTGGGAGTTATCAGCACTCAAGATTTGGGTTATCACCCTTACTACAATCAAGTTGGTAAACCAACAATGTGATTCAATATCATAGGTATGATCTATTTCATATTTTGATATTCTCGCAGCCTTGGTTATAAACCAAGCTTTATATTGGGCATTATGACCCGTCCGGCGGTAAATGGACAGGACAATCTTTTCAATCTATTTTGTGCAGAAATAAGATTGCATACAATAGCTAAAGCACATAAGCACAGGCAGCAACAATCATGATGGATTAAAGCATTGTTATGCAGCAGTGCACGATGGCAACAGATCAAGCAAGTATTTCAGCTAGCCTATTACAAGGCGCCTTGATGCCCAAAAAGATAATTGTTTGTTTCACAGAATATAATCTGCAGAAATACAAGCCGGCTGCCGGTTTAAGAGTTCATCATGTTGGAGATATTCCCTAGAGGCAATCATGTGATGATGATATTTCCATATGTATTCATGAGTCCTTTGTATTGTCCTTGAACATCATCAATGATATGTATCAATAAGTATGTGACTTGTTTGTGGAACTATGTATTGTATGATGATTGTTCTAATGGTCCCTAGTTGATAAGGTTATGCGGACACATATCCTCGACTAGTATATGACTCGGTTGATGACTATGTTTCACAAGTCATGTGCATGGAGATGCTAAACCGATAGTATGGACTCGGGGATGGAGATCACCGAGTCGGACAGACCCACTTTGAGACGCAGCGAGATATAGTCATCTGTTAGTCTCAAGAACAATGTTTATGACATGTCCTTGACCTGAGGTCCTCGCATGTTCTCGGGATGAGGATAGACTTACTTAGGGTCTATCAAACGCTACTCCATAACTGGGTAGTTATAAAGGTAGCTTTCGGGTGAGTCGTGAGACATGCCGCGAGACATGGTTGACCAAGATGAGATTTGCCACTCCTATATGGAGAGATATTCTCTGGGTCCTCTCGAGTGATCAGATTCGGAAAGCATGGCCATGCGACTTGGGTTAAGTGTTAACATAGTTTGAGAATATGTATCACAGTTTCGAGAAGAGAGGTCAAGCTACCACAAGGGTGACAAGTACTCGCCTTGGGCTCGAAAACAAATATCGTGAGGCAAAAGGAATGTTGCATATGACACATTGTCAAGGTTTGTCAAAACGACTTTATGCACATATGGGAGTTGGCACGTTCTGCTAGGAGCCGCTACCAACTATCAACTCTGGTCGTGTCCATGTGTACGTGAACCTATAGGGTCACACACTTAAGGGAATGCATCCCATTTGGATTAGATCCGAGTGGAAAATGGATGTGGACTCCAAGTGGGCTCAAGTGTTGAGCCCACCTTGGAGGTCTACATAAAGGGGAGTGGGCGCACCACTTAGGGTTGATTTTTTTTCCACCCTCGAGAGCCGCCGCCACTCCCCACGCCCATGCCGCGCGACCGGACCTAGCAGTCCGTCGCTCGACGCTGCTCCCCGTACGTGTGGATATCTTGGAGGCACCGCATCTGCGGTGCTTTAACGAACCGTTCGAGGGAACCGCGAGGAGCCGTTCGCGAGAGATCACCGATCGCGGATCCTCGCTGTTCGTGGGAGATTGACATCAAGAGGGGAGACGGGCCGAGAGATCGACTACACACATCACCAACTCTACTTCCGCTGCGGTGACTGCGCGTCCAGTGGTAAACCCGATCTCGTAATCTATTTCCAGCAACATGATCTTGGGTGCGCGGTAGAAATTTTATTTGGCGCTAGTGTAGCGTACCGCATGTTCCTACAGTAGTATCAGAGCCTCCGCTGTGTGGTGATAGATTCGATGATATGCATATGAGATATGTAGATCGGTTCAAGTGCGGGTCGATGAGATCGGTCGCGCACGTCAGTGTTGAAGGTTGGTTTCATGATCTTGTTCCCGTGATCGTGACGCAGAGGTCGTGACACGACTTACCCCTACCGGTCGGTTTCCGCCATCGGGGTAGACAGTGGAACGTAAACCTGGATGCAGCACGCGAAGATCAATGAGATTGATCGAATCGGAACATAGATCAACACCTTGGAAATCTGATTTCCGCGGTGCTGAAATCTGTTGGAGCGGTCTCGGTAAAACGGCTGTAACTTTTGCATACGAACTCCGATTTTGCTCCACGACCTGTCAAACAGAAGCTAACGAAACGTTGGATTAGCGGTGAAATATTGGAACGAGATTTCGGCGCTTCTGGCTAGGCCAAAATCCTCTTGGAAGATAGAGTTTCAAGAGGTTTTATCTTCGGTGGTAGAACGTCTGACTTGTTTTTGCAGGGAATGACTGTGATTTGGTATAGCCCATGTATGTTGCTTGTATATTATTATTTCATGACCTGTGTGTCATGAGTGAGGCAACCGGTAGGAGCCATATGGTTGTCCCATTATTGTATTAATGACCTGCGTGTCAACATGAGAAGCCATGTAATGTAAAACTTGGCGGTTGACACCATGACGTGGAGATGGAGATCACCACGAGGACAACCATGCATGGGCAGACCGCGCACGTGGAGATGGAGATCACCATGCGCTGTGAAAAGTGGCTATACCATATCACACATATATAAACTGCCTGTGAAAGTTTATCCCTTTTATGCACCCTTCTTTTGCATGGTAGATGTTTTAAGTAGGGTGATCCCTCGAAGAATGTCAAGTACAATTGCCTCCCCAATTGTTGCACCTTCACATGTCAAGTATATTTAGTGGAGGGCCTATGAAATTAGGGTGCCACTAGATCTCCTTGAAGTGATGGGTTTGTGTCGGACACTTACACGCGAAGCATTGGTTGACTTGTCATGGATATCAAAACAGTTTTGGGCCACGAGGCATAGGAGTTGGCGAGGCATGAGATGTCCCCCAACAACAAGAGTTGTATGGAGATACGATTTGCAAGAGTTGCTTACCGAGTGATCTTGTCATCTAGCGGTGATGCAAAAGCTCACTAGTTGACATGTTGATCTTGGATCTTGAATCACTAAGCATCAACCATGGGATGTTGATTTTAGTGGGAGTAATGACCTTATTAAAATTGTTTAATATGAATTACTCTTCATGAATACATGTCTTAGTGTTTTGCATATTTCTGTTGTAGATTAATGGCACCACCTGCTCAAGTTACCCCTTTTGCGTTGAAATCAATCCTGGAAAAAGATAAATTGAATGGAACAAACTTTACCACCTAGTATAGAAACTTAAGAATTGTTCTTAGGCATGAGAAAAAGGAACAAGTTCTAGAGAATCCGCTTCCAGATGAACCTGCCGATAATGCTAATGCCACAACCAGGAATGCCCACCAGAAACTCGTTGATGAATCAAACGAGATCAGCTGTCTCATGTTGCTTCTATGGAGCCCAATATGCAGCAGTAGTTCGAAAATATTAAGGCTTTCGATATGATCGAGAACCTCAAGAGCATGTTTGAAATGCAGGCTAGGACCGAAAGGTTTAACGTCTGGCGATCCTTGATGGATTGTAAGCTGAAAGAGGGTGATCCACTGAGCCCACATGTGATCAAGATGATCGGGTACATGCAAGCTCTGGATCGGTTGGGCTTCCCACTTGGGGACGAATTGTCCACAGATACAATTCTGGGTTCTCTCCCGGATAGCTATGGGTCGTTCATCTCGAACTATCATATGCATGGGATGGAAAAGAAACTCACTGAATTGCATGGGATGCTCAAAGTGGCAGAGCAGGATATCAAGAAAGGTACGCATCATCAAGTGTTGATGGTGCAGAACTCGGCTAAGTTCAAGAAGAGCTGGTCCAAGAAAAAGGCTAAGGCAAAGGGCAAAGAGAAGGAGGCAACTTCAACTGCCGCTGTTGCGCCTAAGTCAGGGACGACCTCGGGGAGTATTTGCTTTCATTGCAAAGAACCCGTACACTGGAAAAGGAACTGCAGCAAGTGACTTGCCGAGAAGGGCAAGAAGACTGGAAGTATGACTTCTTCTTCAGGTACACTTGTTGTATATGTTATAGACATTTATCTTGCTGATGTTTCTAGTAGCTCTTGGGTATATGATACCGGATCAGTTGTTCACATATGCAACTCGATGTAGGGGCTAAGAAGAACTAGGAATGTCGCAAGAGGAGAAGTTGACATATGCGTCGGGAATAAAGCAAGAGTTGCTGCATTGGTCGTCGGCACTATGCAACTTAATTTACCTTCAGGATTTGTAATGGAACTTGATAATTGTTATTATGTTCCTGCTTTGAGTCACAACATTATTTCTGCCTCATGTTTGATGAGACAAGGTTATGAATTCATTATTAAGGACAATGGTTGTTCTATTTACTTGAATAATATGTTTCATGGCTTTGCACCCGTTGTGAATGGGTTATTTATCCTAGATCTTGGAGGTGAATCCGTCTATAACATAAATGTCAAGAGGCATAAGCCTAATGATATAAATCCGACTTACATCTGGCATTGTCGACTAGGACCCATTGTTCAAAAGTGCATGAAGAAGCTCCATGATGATGGAATTCTAACTTCATTTGAGTTTGAATCATTCGAGACATGCGAGTCTTGCCTACTCCGTAAGATGACTAAGACTCCTTTTGCAAAGAGTTGCGAGAGGCCGTCTGAGCTGTTGGAACTTATACACAGTGATGTATGTGGACCAATGAGCACGACAGCCAGAGGTGGTTTCCAATACTTCGTGACTTTCACTGACGACTTGAGTAGATATGATATGTTTACTTGATGAGGCACAAGTCAGAAACTTTTGAAAAGTTCAAGGAGTTTCAGAACAAAGTGGAAAATCAACTTGCCAAGAAAATCAAACTTCTACGATCTGATCGTGGTGGTGAGTATATGAGCCAGGAGTTTGATGATCATCTGAAGAGTCGTGGAATAGTTCCACAACTGACTCCTCCGGGTACGCCACAGAGAAATGGTGTGTCGGAACAGAGGAAACGAACCCCATTGGACATGGTTCAATCGATGATGAGTCAGTCGGATTTACCATTGTCATTTTGGGGATACACTCTAGAAACTGCAGCTTTCACACTAAACAGGGTACCATCTAAGTCCGTAGATAAGACACCATATGATATATGGACCGCGAAGAGTCACAGTTTGTCTTTTCTGAAAATTTGGGGATGTGAAGCATATGTCAAGTGACTCCAGTCGGATAAGCTCACACCCAAATCGGACAAATGCATATTCGTGGGATATCCAAGGGAAACCTTAGGATATTACTTCTACAACCGTGAAGAGGTCAAAGTGTTTGTCGCTCAACATGGAGTTTTCCTTGAGAAAGAGTTTCTCAACCGGAAGGCTAGTGGGAGGACGGTCCGACTAGAAGAAATTCGAGAACCACACGGGGACATTCCGGTAGGTGATACTGTCACACCGGAGTTAGTCAAAGAACCCGTAGTGGAGTCGACACCGGTTCCACGGAGGTTGGAAAGGTTACGCAATTTGCATGACTGCAATGTGTTGTTCTTGGACAACAACGAGCCGGCTACGTACGCAGAAGTGATGGACATCCCTGATTTTGAGTTATGGATTGAGGCCATGAGATCCGAATTAAAGTCCATGGATGACAATCAAGTTTGGAACTTGGTTGATCTGCCAGATGGCGTTCGAGCCATTGAGTGCAAGTGGATCTTTAAGAAGAAAACTGATATGGACGGAAATGTAACAATCCATAAGGCTTGACTTGTCGCTAAAGGTTATCGACAAGTTCAAGGAGTTGACTACGATGAGACTTACTCACCGGTAGCGATGCCTAAATCAATTCGGATCATTCTTGCTATAGCGGCATATTTCGACTACGAGATATGGCAGATGGATGTCAAAACGGCTTTCCTTAATGGATATTTAACCGAGGATGTGTATATGACACAACCCAAGGGTTTTGTCGATCCAAAGAAGTCTAGCATGGTATGCAAGCTTCAAAGATCCATTTATGGATTAAGGCAAGCATCTCGGAATCGGAACATTCGTTTTAATGAAGCGGTCAAAGAGTTTGGCTTCATCAAGAACGACTGTGATCATTGTGTATTCAAGAAGGTCAGTGGGAGCTCAGTTGCATTTCTGATCTTATATGTGGATGACATATTATTGATTGGGAATGATGTTCAAATGCTTAAATCTGTTAAGGACTCATTGAAAAATAGTTTTTCGATGAAGGACTTGGGAGAAGCAGCTTATATTTTGGGAATCAAGATCTATAGAGATAGATCGAGAAGGCTTATTGGATTAAGCCAGAGTGCATATATTGACAAGGTGTTGAAGCGGTTCAACATGCAAGATGCCAAGAAGGGTTTCTTACCCATGTCACATGGCATCAGTCTTAGCAAGACTCAGAGTCCTACGACTCCTGATGAGCGAAGATGCATGGATGGGATTCCATATGCTTCAGCTGTTGGGTCCATCATGTACGCTATGGTATGTACTCGTCCCGATGTTAGCTTTGCTCTTAGCGTTGTGGGAAGATACCAAGCTGATCCAGGTGAGAGTCACTGGATAGCGGTTAAGAATATCCTTAAGTACTTGAGAAGGACTAAGGATATGTTCCTTGTTTATGGTGGTGAGGAAGAGCTCGTTGTAAAGAGTTACACCGATGCTAGTTTCCAAACCGACAGGGATGATAGTTGATCGCAATCTGGGTTTGTGTTCATTCTGAACGGAGGAGCAGTAAGCTGGAGGAGCTCCAAGCAAGATATGGTAGCTGATTCTACAATAGAGGCTGAGTACATTGCGGCTTCTGAAGCTGCAAAAGAGGGTGTTTGGGTGAAGAATTTCATTTCTGATCTTGGTGTGGTTGAGGGCGCGTCTAAACCATTGGACCTCTATTGTGATAATAGTGGTGCCATTGCGCAAGTCAAGGAACCACGGAACCATCATAAAACCCAACACATACTCAAGCGTTTTAACCTTATTCGCGACATTGTCGAAAGAGGTGATGTAAACCTATGCAAGGTACACACGGATGCAAATGTTGCTGATCCATTGGCGAAGCCTCTCCCACGTCCGAAGCATGAGGCGCACATGATCTCCGTGGGCATACGATGCCTAAATGATTGACTCTAGTGCAAATGGGAGACTATTGGAGATATGCCCTAGAGGCAATCATGTGATGATAATATTTCCATATGTATTGATGAGTCCTTTGTATTGTCCTTGAACATCATCAATGATATGTATCAATAAATATGTGACTTGTTTGTGGAACTATGTATTGTATGATGATTGTTCTAATGGTCCCTAGTTGATAAGGTTATGCGGACACATATCCTCGACTAGTATATGACTCGGTTGATGACTATGTTTCACAAGTCATGTGCATGGAGATGCTAAACCGATAGTATGGACTCGGGGATGGAGATCACCGAGTCGGGCAGACCCACTTTGAGACGCAGCGAGATATAGTCATCTGTTAGTCTCAAGAACAATGTTTATGACATATCCTTGACCTAAGGTCCTCGCATGTTCTCGGGATGAGGATCGACTTACTTAGGGTCTATCAAACGCTACTCCGTAACTAGGTAGTTATAAAGGTAGCTTTCGGGTGAGTCGTGAGACATGCCGCGAGACATGGTTGACCAAGATGGGATTTGCCACTCCTATATGGAGAGATATTCTCTAGGCCCTCTTGAGTGATCAGATTCGGAAAGCATGGCCATGCGACTTGGGTTAAGTGTTAACCCGGTTTGAGAATCTGTATCACAGTTTCGATAAGAGAGGTTGAGCAACCACAAGGGTGACAAGTACTCGTCTTGGGCTCGACAACAAATATCGTGAGGCAAAAGGAATATTGCATATGACACATTGTCAAGGTTCATCAAAACAACTTTATGCACATATGGGAGTTGGTAGGTTCTCCTAGGAGCCGCTACCAACTATCGACTCTGGTCGTGTCCATGTGTACGTGAACCTATAGGGTCGCACACTTAAGGGAATGCAGCCCATTCGGATTAGATCCGAGTGGAAAATGGATGTGGACTCCAAGTGGGCTCAAGTGTTGAGCCCACCTTGGAGGTTTATATAAAGGGGAGTGGGCGCACCACTTAGGGTTGATTTTTTTCCACCCTCGAGAGCCGTCGCCACTCCCCACGCCCATGCCGCGCGACCGGACCTAGCAGTCCGCCGCTCGATGCTGCTCCCCGTACGTGTGAATACCTTGGAGGCATCGTATCTGCGGTGCTTGGACGAACCATTCGAGGGAACCGCGAGGAGCCGTTCGCGGGAGATCACCGTTCGCGGATCCTCGCTGTTCGTGGGCCGAGAGATCGACTACACGCATCACCAACTCTACTTCCGCTGCGGTGACTGCGTGTCCAGTGGTAAACCCGATCTCGTAATCTATTTCCAGCAGCATGATCTTGGGTGCGCGGTAGAAATTTTATTTGGCGCTAGTGTAGCGTACCGCGTGTTCCTACACATCACCAGGCTGACGTGATGATGATGGATCGTCTTGCGCCGATTCACCCTCCTCCTCCCCACCCAGTGGCTGGAAGTCAATAGTTGCCCAGTCAATTCTAGACAAAGCTCAGAAGATAGCTTCATCGCTTATAAGATCTTCCGGTTCAACATCAGGGGCATAAGTGTGCTTACGCTTTGGTGGGATCAGATTCTGAACTTCATAAATTGATGCATCAATCCGTCGGTTGTCTGCATCATAAATGGACCGGTGAAAAGACAAATCAGTCTCTTCGGCCAACTTACTGGCAAGAGGGCGCATCCCTTTTGTTAAGGCTTTTAGGGTATTATTGTCAAATTCCGACCCATCTTCTTTTTGGCTAGGATAGCCATTACCAATGTTCTCCGGATCAAGATCAGATATCCAAGCCTTAGCCTGAGTCAGTGCAGCTAAAGCGCCAGCTCTCACAGCTGATCTCTTTACTTCCTTGAGCTGGGCAGGTGTCATGGATAACCTAGCCAATGTGTCCTTGATCAAAGTGGGGCGGTTTATTGTAAGAAGCTGCGCATATGACCCGTTGAGCGCCGGTATACAACTACTCTATCAAGGTATAGGCAGCCTTCAACTTCTTCCGCATATCTGAGCCAAGATGAGCAACACGACTACCGGCAACGGTTTAAGAAATTGCTGTTAAACTGGCAGTGTCAAAGATGTTTACTAAAAAGCTGAAGAAGAGTACTTACCAAAGACAGCAGAAGTCATCGCATTGATTTGCCGCTTTAAGCCACTCAGCTCTTCTATTACCGGTTTAAGTGCCGCTTAAGCATCTTCTGCCCATTTCAGCAAAGCGGCTTTTTCAGTCTCCCAGCCTGCCCGCTCGTTCTTGAAGCCATCCTTCAATTGTTCCATGGATGTTAAAGCGCCCTTCAATTCATCTTTGGCTTTGGAGGTTTCGGCTTGCTGGGACTTAATGTTTTCCTGGAGGTCGGCGATTTGAGAATCCTTGTTGGTTACGTCAGCTTGTAAAAGACAGATAGTAAATTGATAATATTTTTTCAAAGTCCCAAGGGCATAACTAGTTATACACTTGGCACTTGGGGGCTAATGCGGATTGCTTCTTCTTAACTGCTATTTTAAGTCCCAAGGCTCAATACAAGTTTTAATCTTGGCACTTGGGGGCTAATGCCTAATTGACCATATCAACCGGATGTAAAGGAGATCAGCAAGGATAAGCTTTACAACATAGTTTTTCTTATCAAAGTCCCGGTTCATCTTGAAGAGATAAACCGGCCCTTGGGGGCTACACTGGAGTTGATATGAAGTAAAAGGAACAATTCTATGAAACGTTCAAACAGGAATTACCTCATAGCGCTCCTTCATCAAGTTGACTAAACCGGCTTCATAGTCACAACTTGTATACAGGCGGTTTAAAAATCCAGAGTGGAGTTCCTAAGCATTGAGGTTAACACAGCTGGATAAATCTGTTTTCCACTTGCCTTTGCCCATAGCAGCAAATTCTTCCTTGACACTATGCTTGGATAAGGCGACTGGGTTACCAGGAACAGTATGACCAGTACCAGTAATGACAACATCATCATCACCACCTTTGGCTGGGCTTGGCGGATTGTCAGTATTCCTGGCTGGGCTTGGCAGATTATCTTCATCCTTGGCTGGGCTTGGCGGATCAGCAGGCTGGTTCATGACATTTCTATCGTCCGGTTCAGCAAAAGTATCTTGAATTGGAGGTACTGGATCTTGTTGGACAGCATCAACATTCAGATCATGAGGTTCAGGGGTCTTCTCCGGTTCAGGGGTCTGATTATCATCAGTTGGAATAGTCAGCTTAGCTTTCTTGCTAAGTCTGGCTTTGGCACTGAAAAGAATAAAACTATAGAGATTAGTACAGTAAACCAGAGCAACATATAAAAGTAAGTCTATTATGCTTACCCAGGAACGGTCTTGAGTGGAGGCATCTGTGTGGTTGATGAATCGCCAGAGGATGAATTGGAAGTTCCCTGATAATTCGAATCAGACGGATTAAGAGGATATC
This sequence comes from Triticum aestivum, assembly GCF_018294505.1. Classification (NCBI taxonomy): domain Eukaryota; kingdom Viridiplantae; phylum Streptophyta; class Magnoliopsida; order Poales; family Poaceae; genus Triticum; species Triticum aestivum. Next base: position 548,774,830 of record NC_057807.1, read on the forward strand.
GAAAGCAACCCGCCTTGGGATAAGATGTATTGGAAGTACAAGAGACCTCTGGACGATGTTTGCGACCGGAGAGTTTGCTAAACCGGAAGAAGTGACTTGTTGACCACTGTGCCGGGTTGTGCGACGAGCTTCATGTTGTTGTGTCTTCAAAGAAAAGTGCGGATCCAAATAAGCGAGAGGATGTGAACGTTTTACTTTCTGGACTGCGCGACAGAGTTTTCGTACTGGCACATGATCTGAATCGGAGGAAAGGGAAATTACCTCTACATTGTCAGCACGGCTGGCTTCTACATCATCCTGATAATGATCATTGTCAATAAGGTGCATGAAAAATGAACCAAGTGAATCAAGTTCTACCTCTGATTCTGAGTCATCAACATCTTCGGCCGGATCAGGGGACTCGGCGGTTCTCTTCTTGGCTGGCCTCTTTGTGACCTTGGTCTTCACACGAGGTGCTCTCACCGGTTTGTCTTGTGCTTTTGCCGGTTTATCTTGAGGTTTTCTCTTCCAGAACGGATCATTGGCCTGCAAAGGTAAACAAAAGGCCATCAGAAAATATCAAAAGAGGGCGGATTAAAGCAGAAAGATGCAATTCTTACAGCTGGCGGTTTGTTGCAAGCATAAAAGGGATGCATCCCAGTTTTGCTGCACTCAGCTATCGGTTCATCCAACATCTTCTTAACGGCTTCAGTAATCTCGTCATCAGTTAACTGAATGTCAGTATGACATTGAGGGTCTTTCAAATCTCCTGTGTACTCGCACATTAAACCGGGACGACGGCTTAAAGGCAAGATACTCCACGAAACCCAGCAGCGGACAAGATCGACACCGGTTAAACCATTTGCCATAAAAGCCCGGATCTTAGAAATATGTGTGGCATATTTCATTTTTTGTTCCTTGGCAATCAACCGTTGAGGTAGTGGATGTTCATTACTGAGCTAGTGAGCACGATAACCAGGCAAAGGATTTTCATCTTCAGAGGCAGTGTTTCGGCAGTAAAACCAAGTTTGGTTCCAATCCTTGGGGTGGTTGTAATGTTTGGCATGAGGAAAATTTACTTCTTTCCTTTTTTGAATTGATACCCCGCCAAGTTCAGTATTGGGGCCGTTGATGAATTTAGTATGGCGGTTCAAGTGAAAGAAGTCTCTGAAAAAGTCAATGGTCGGTTCCTCTTGCAGGTACGCCTCACAAAACACTTGGAAATTGCAAAGGTTGGACAGAGAGTTCGGTCCAGTGTCTTGAGGGTTGAGATGAAAGCTGGCAAGTACATCACGAAATTTTTTTGATCCGGGAGGGCTAAACCCTCGGTCCAGATGATGCGCAAACACAATTACTTCTCCATCTTGAGGCTCAGGAGGATTTTCATTACCAGGTGCTCTCCAATGGATGGTCTCTTGCTTTGCTAAAGTGCCAGTCAAAACATACCCGGTAAGTTGCTCTATTGTAACCCGGGAGGGAACCCAATTGCAAGAGGAGAACTGTTTGGCCATTTTTTCATGACAAACTGTAAAAGAAGTTCAAATGCCGGTTCACGGTTCAAGATTGATATGTATTAACCAGTGTCAAACCGGGGGAATCAATCAGAGCATATGTGCATGTTAAACCGGAAATTGATGTTTAGGTAAAGCTGGTGGTTTACGTGAGGGCTAATGGTACCTGGCAGATTATCATTTTCTAAAGGCTAAACCGCCTACCGTGGTATGGAAGAAACAGATCTGAAAATTGCTAAGTGCTACGCAAACAGGTTTCACAAGCTAAGGTTATCATTATGGATCTAGCGCACTTCAGGAAAAGGAAAAATATCAAAGATCTAAAATCGCAACAGCAGCATAGCAAAGGTTCAGATGGTATCTGTTCACGAACAAGGGGATACTATGGCGACGCAAAATAAAACTACAGCTTTGGCCACAAAGGGAAGATGTCAAGTTTGTCTAGATTCGATGAGACAGTAAGGGAAAGCAAACGAACAACGATGAACACTGATGAACACCGATGAAGGTATGAAACCCTAATGCAGATCTAGGGTTGAAGAAGGAAGGCTTACCGGCTTCACAGGAGAGGCAGAGAAGTGTTGCAGTTCTCTGGTACGATCAGGTTGATGCAGCGGCCAATGGCGAGGCAGAGCTTGAAAGTCGAGGGCGACGGCTGAGCTGTAGGGCTCGGGCGTCGCGAGGAGGAAGAAGAAGCACAGAAGGGGATAGAAAAAGACCTTCCGGTCCTATTTAGAAATGCAGATGGATAAGTAGGCAGACGCGGAAATCGAGGAGCCCAAAATGATGAATGGGACACATCTGTCGCCTCGGTTGTCGAAGATCAATCAATAAAGGGAACTATTTATGAGTTTTTTACATAGATGACGTCATGGCAGTTTATGGCGATTCCAAAAGATGACGTCACGGCGGTTTACAAGGTCAACACGAAGAATGTTCAAATCAGAATTTCTCTAAGTTGAAGATTGACATGAACAAGTTCAAACCAATCTAGGGCCTAATGTTGGGGATATGACTACTGAGTATAAACTGCCCAGTAGGGGCCAGATTACACTCACAAGGAGTCATGTATAAAGGCCCATGAAGATGAAGGCTATGTCGCTTTAACTATGGAGGCTTAGAGGCCCAGAGCCCAATGGCGGATTAGGGCCCATAGTAGTAAACCGCCATAGATGTGTAACTTGTATTGTAAGTTAGGGAAAGGAAGAACCCGAGCCGGACACTTGTATGAGCCGGCCTCGGGATTCTGTAGACCGGCCGGGCGTCAACCTATGTATATATAGGGACAACCTGGCGGAGGTTCAGGGACAAGAAACAACAACTCGAGAACTGGGCAAAGTGTATTTGCTCCCTGGTAATCGAGACCACATCAAAAACACCACAACTGGATCATAGGCTTTTATCTTCACCGCAAGGGGCCGAACCAGTATAAACTCCCCGTGTCCTTTGTCCGGTTTAACCCCTCTAAGCTAACCCAATCGTGATGGCTCCACGACTAAGTCCTTTCACTAGGACATCTGATGTGATAATTCCACGACAGACACAGAGAAAGATAGGGGCTTATAGTGTTGCCTCCCAACCTTTTACCTCAAGGGTAATGTCAACAATAATAGTTCATGCTAACTTACATCCAATTGGAT